>NC_079197.1:173405336-173705336 GCF_029499605.1 Hyla sarda | reverse complement strand
CTTTCATTTTCCAGAGGCCTTTAAAAAAATTAAAGGAACCATCTGATTGGTTGTTATGGGCAACTCAGTAACTTTTCCTGTGGACAGTGATTTTGGCTGGGACAGTCTGAGTCCTGATACGTCACCATCCTGAGGGACACAGCATTTTGTGGTCACACGTCACCTGTCATGGCCAAAATCACCGTATAGCCCATGTCTGAGGTGTCTGTGAGAGGCATTGTGTCCTGTGGAGTCCTTACTTATCCTGTGTTCTGGTGACAGGGTCATGGAGTCCTGGAGATGCCATCAGGGACCGGGAAGACGGTGTCACTGCTGTCACTGATTGTGGCCTATCAGAGGGTAAGTGTCTGCCGCCATCACCGAGCTCCTCGTAGGATCATATGATGGGGGCCCCTCTTGTGTCTCCAGCTCCTCGTATGATCGTATAATGGGGGCCCCTCTTGTGTGTCCAGCTCCTCATAGGATCATATGATAGGGGCCCCTCCTGTGTATCCAGCTCCTTATATAATTATATGATAGGGGCCCCTCCTGTGTGTCCAGCTCCTTATATAATTATATGATAGGGGCCCCTCCTGTGTGTCCAGCTCCTTATATAATTATATGATAGGGGCCCCTCCTGTGTATCCAGCTCCTTATATAATTATATGATAGGGGCCCCTCCTGTGTGTCCAGCTCCTTATATAATTATATGATAGGGGCCCCTCTTGTGTGTCCAGCTCCTCGTATGATCGTATAATGGGGGCCCCTCCTGTGTGTCCAGCTCCTTATATAATTATATGATAGGGGCCCCTCCTGTGTGTCCAGCTCCTTATATAATTATATGATAGGGGCCCCTCCTGTGTATCCAGCTCCTTATATAATTATATGATAGGGGCCCCTCCTGTGTGTCCAGCTCCTTATATAATTATATGATAGGGGCCCCTCCTGTGTGTCCAGCTCCTTATATAATTATATGATAGGGGCCCCTCCTGTGTGTCCAGCTCCTTATATAATTATATGATAGGGGCCCCTCCTGTGTATCCAGCTCCTTATATAATTATATGATAGGGGCCCCTCCTGTGTGTCCAGCTCCTTATATAATTATATGATAGGGGCCCCTCCTGTGTATCCAGCTCCTTATATAATTATATGATAGGGGCCCCTCCTGTGTGTCCAGCTCCTTATATAATTATATGATAGGGGCCCCTCCTGTGTGTCCAGCTCCTTATATAATTATATGATAGGGGCCCCTCCTGTGTGTCCAGCTCCTTATATAATTATATGATAGGGGCCCCTCCTGTGTATCCAGCTCCTTATATAATTATATGATAGGGGCCCCTCCTGTGTATCCAGCTCCTTATATAATTATATGATAGGGGCCCCTCCTGTGTATCCAGCTCCTTATATAATTATATGATAGGGGCCCCTCTTGTGTGTCCAGCTCCTCGTATGATCGTATAATGGGGGCCCCTCCTGTGTGTCCAGCTCCTTATATAATTATATGATAGGGGCCCCTCCTGTGTATCCAGCTCCTTATATAATTATATGATAGGGGCCCCTCCTGTGTGTCCAGCTCCTTATATAATTATATGATAGGGGCCCCTCCTGTGTGTCCAGCCCCGTATATAATTATATGATAGGGGCCCCTCCTGTGTGTCCAGCTCCTTATATAATTATATGATAGGGGCCCCTCCTGTGTCCAGCTCCTCGTATGATCGTATAATGGGGGCCCCTCCTGTGTGTCCAGCTCCTCATAGAATCATATGATAGGGGCCCCTCCTGTGTATCCAGCTCCTTATATAATTATATGATAGGGGCCCCTCCTGTGTATCCAGCTCCTTATATAATTATATGATAGGGGCCCCTCCTGTGTATCCAGCTCCTTATATAATTATATGATAGTGGCCCCTCCTGTGTATCCAGCTCCTTATATAATTATATGATAGGGGCCCCTCCTGTGTATCCAGCTCCTTATATAATTATATGATAGGGGCCCCTCCTGTGTGTCCAGCTCCTTATATAATTATATGATAGGGGCCCCTCCTGTGTGTCCAGCTCCTCATAGGATCATATGATAGGGGCCCCTCCTGTGTATCCAGCTCCTTATATAATTATATGATAGGGGCCCCTCCTGTGTATCCAGCTCCTTATATAATTATATGATAGGGGCCCCTCCTGTGTATCCAGCTCCTTATATAATTATATGATAGGGGCCCCTCCTGTGTTATCAGCTCCTTATATAATTATATGATAGGGGCCCCTCCTGTGTTATCAGCTCCTTATATAATTATATGATAGGGGCCCCTCCTGTGTGTCCAGCCCCGTATATAATTATATGATAGGGGCCCCTCCTGTGTGTCCAGCTCCTTATATAATTATATGATAGGGGCCCCTCCTGTGTATCCAGCTCCTTATATAATTATATGATAGGGGCCCCTCCTGTGTGTCCAGCTCCTTATATAATTATATGATAGGGGCCCCTCCTGTGTATCCAGCTCCTTATATAATTATATGATAGGGGCCCCTCCTGTGTGTCCAGCTCCTTATATAATTATATGATAGGGGCCCCTCCTGTGTATCCAGCTCCTTATATAATTATATGATAGGGGCCCCTCCTGTGTGTCCAGCTCCTTATATAATTATATGATAGGGGCCCCTCCTGTGTATCCAGCTCCTCATAGGATCATATGATAGTGGCCCCTCCTGTGTGTCCAGCTCCTTATATAATTATACGATAGGGGCCCCTCCTGTGTATCCAGCTCCTTATATAATTATATGATAGGGGCCACTCCTGTGTATCCAGCTCCTTATATAATTATATGATAGGGGCCCCTCCTGTGTATCCAGCTCCTTATATAATTATATGATAGGGGCCCCTCCTGTGTGTCCAGCTCCTTATATAATTATATGATAGGGGCCCCTCCTGTGTATCCAGCTCCTTATATAATTATATGATAGGGGCCCCTCCTGTGTATCCAGCTCCTTATATAATTATATGATAGGGGCCCCTCCTGTGTATCCAGCTCCTTATATAATTATATGATAGGGGCCCCTCCTGTGTATCCAGCTCCTTATATAATTATATGATAGGGGCCACTCCTGTGTATCCAGCTCCTTATATAATTATATGATAGGGGCCCCTCCTGTGTGTCCAGCTCCTTATATAATTATATGATAGGGGCCCCTCCTGTGTGTCCAGCTCCTTATATAATTATATGATAGGGGCCCCTCCTGTGTATCCAGCTCCTCATAGGATCATATGATAGGGGCCCCTCCTGTGTGTCCAGCTCCTTATATAATTATATGATAGGGGCCCCTCCTGTGTGTCCAGCTCCTTATATAATTATATGATAGGGGCCCCTCCTGTGTATCCAGCTCCTTATATAATTATATGATAGGGGCCCCTCCTGTGTATCCAGCTCCTCATAGGATCATATGATAGGGGCCCCTCCTGTGTGTCCAGCTCCTTATATAATTATACGATAGGGGCCCCTCCTGTGTGTCCAGCTCCTTATATAATTATATGATAGGGGCCCCTCCTGTGTATCCAGCTCCTTATATAATTATATGATAGGGGCCCCTCCTGTGTATCCAGCTCCTTATATAATTATATGATAGGGGCCCCTCCTGTGTATCCAGCTCCTTATATAATTATATGATAGGGGCCCCTCCTGTGTATCCAGCTCCTTATATAATTATATGATAGGGGCCCCTCCTGTGTATCCAGCTCCTTATATAATTATATGATAGGGGCCCCTCCTGTGTATCCAGCTCCTTATATAATTATATGATAGGGGCCCCTCCTGTGTATCCAGCTCCTTATATAATTATATGATAGGGGCCCCTCCTGTGTGTCCAGCTCCTTATATAATTATATGATAGGGGCCCCTCCTGTGTGTCCAGCTACTTATATAATTATATGATAGGGGCCCCTCCTGTGTATCCAGCTCCTTATATAATTATATGATAGGGGCCCCTCCTGTGTATCCAGCTCCTCATAGGATCATATGATAGTGGCCCCTTTCTGTGTGTCCAGCTCCTTATATGATTGTATTATGGGGCCCCTCCTCTATCACAGTATATATCCAGCTCCTCATAGATTATATGGTGGGGCCCCTTCTCTATCACAGTATATATCCAGCTCCTCATAGATTATATGGTGGGGCCCCTCCTCTATCACTGTATATATCCACCTCCTCATAGATTATATGGTGGGGCCCCTCCTCTATCACTGTATATATCCAGCTCCTCATAGATTATATGGTGGGGCCCCTCCTCTATCACTGTATATATCCACCTCCTCATAGATCATATGGTGGGGCCCCTCCTCTATCACTGTATATATCCAGCTCCTCATAGATTATATGGTGGGGCCCCTCCTCTATCACTGTATATATCCAGCTCCTCATAGATCATATGGTGGGGCCCCTCCTCTATCACTGTATATATCCAGCTCCTCATAGATCATATGGTGGGGCCCCTCCTCTATCACTGTATATATCCATCTCCTCATAGATTATATGGCGGGGCCCCTCCTCTATCACTATATATATCCATCTCCTCATAGATTATATGGTGGGGCCCCTCCTCTATCACTGTATATATCCAGCTCCTCATAGATCATATGGTGGGGCCCCTTCTCTATCACTATATATATCCATCTCCTCATAGATTATATGGCGGGGCCCCTCCTCTATCACTATATATATCCATCTCCTCATAGATTATATGGTGGGGCCCCTCCTCTATCACTGTATATATCCAGCTCCTCATAGATCATATGGTGGGGCCCCTTCTCTATCACTGTATATATCCACCTCCTCATAGATTATATGGCGGGGCCCCTCCTCTATCACTGTATATATCCAGCTCCTTATAGATTATATGGTGGGGCCCCTCCTCTATCACTGTGTATATCCAGCTCCTCATAGATTATATGGTGGGGCCCCTCCTCTATCACTGTGTATATCCAGCTCCTCATAGATCATATGGTGGGGCCCCTCCTCTATCACTGTATATATCCATCTCCTCATAGGTCATATGGTGGGGCCCCTCCTCTATCACTGTATATATCCAGCTCCTCATAGATCATATGGTGGGGCCCCTCCTCTATCACTATATATATCCATCTCCTCATAGATTATATGGTGGGGCCCCTCCTCTATCACTGTATATATCCAGCTCCTTATAGATTATATGGTGGGGCCCCTCCTCTATCACTGTATATATCCATCTCCTCATAGATCATATAGTGGGGCCCCTCCTCTATCACTGTATATATCCACCTCCTCATAGATTATATGGTGGGGCCCCTCCTCTATCACTATATATATCCATCTCCTCATAGATTATATGGTGGGGCCCCTCCTCTATCACTGTATATATCCATCTCCTCATAGATTATATGGTGGGGCCCCTCCTCTATCACTGTATATATCCATCTCCTCATAGATCATATGGTGGGGCCCCTCCTCTATCACAGTATATATCCATCTCCTCATAGATCATATGGTGGGGCCCCTCCTCTATCACTGTATATATCCATCTCCTCATAGATCATATGGTGGGGCCCCTTCTCTATCACTGTATATATCCAGCTCCTCATAGATCATATGGTGGGGCCCCTCCTCTATCACTATATATATCCAGCTCCTCATAGATTATATGGTGGGGCCCCTCCTCTATCACTGTATATATCCAGCTCCTCATAGATCATATGGTGGGGCCCCTCCTCTATCACTGTATATATCCAGCTCCTCATAGATTATATGGTGGGGCCCCTCCTCTATCACTGTATATCCAGCTCCTCATAGATTATATAGTGGGGCCCCTCCTCTATCACTGTATATATCCAGCTCCTCATAGATTATATGGCGGGGCCCCTCCTCTATCACTGTATATATCCAGCTCCTCATAGATTATATGGTGGGGCCCCTCCTCTATCACTGTATATATCCAGCTCCTCATAGATCATATGGTGGGGCCCCTCCTCTATCACTGTATATCCAGCTCCTCATAGATTATATGGTGGGGCCCCTCCTCTATCACTGTATATATCCAGCTCCTCATAGATCATATGGTGGGGCCCCTCCTCTATCACTGTGTATATCCAGCTCCTCATAGATTATATGGTGGGGCCCCTCCTCTATCACTGTATATATCCAGCTCCTCATAGATTATATGGCGGGGCCCCTCCTCTATCACTGTGTATATCCAGCTCCTCATAGATTATATGGTGGGGCCCCTCCTCTATCACTGTATATATCCAGCTCCTCATAGATCATATGGTGGGGCCCCTCCTCTATCACTGTATATATCCAGCTCCTCATAGATCATATGGTGGGGCCCCTCCTCTATCACTGTATATATCCAGCTCCTCATAGATCATATGGTGGGGCCCCTCCTCTATCACTGTATATATCCAGCTCCTCATAGATCATATGGTGGGGCCCCTCCTCTATCACTGTATATATCCAGCTCCTCATAGATCATATGGTGGGGCCCCACCTCTATCACTGTATATATCCAGCTCCTCATAGATTATACGGTGGGGCCCCTCCTCTATCACTGTATATATCCAGCTCCTCATAGATCATATGGTGGGGCCCCTCCTCTATCACTGTATATCCAGCTCCTCATAGATCATATGGTGGGGCCCCTCCTCTATCACTGTATATATCCAGCTCCTCATAGATCATATGGTGGGGCCCCTCCTCTATCACAGTATATATCCATCTCCTCATAGATCATATGGTGGGGCCCCTCCTCTATCACTGTATATATCCACCTCCTCATAGATTATATGGTGGGGCCCCTCCTCTATCACTATATATATCCATCTCCTCATAGATTATATGGTGGGGCCCCTCCTCTATCACTATATATATCCATCTCCTCATAGATTATATGGTGGGGCCCCTCCTCTATCACTGTATATATCCAGCTCTTCATAGATTATATGGTGGGGCCCCTCCTCTATCACTGTATATATCCAGCTCCTCATAGATCATATGGTGGGGCCCCTCCTCTATCACTGTATATCCAGCTCCTCATAGATTATATAGTTGGGCCCCTCCTCTATCACTGTATATATCCAGCTCCTCATAGATTATATGGTGGGGCCCCTCCTCTATCACTGTATATATCCAGCTCCTCATAGATCATATGGTGGGGCCCCACCTCTATCACTGTATATATCCAGCTCCTCATAGATTATACGGTGGGGCCCCTCCTCTATCACTGTATATATCCAGCTCCTCATAGATCATATGGTGGGGCCCCTACTCTATCACTGTATATATCCAGCTCCTCATAGATTATATGGTGGGGCCCCTCCTCTATCACTGTATATATCCAGCTCCTCATAGATTATATGGTGGGGCCCCTCCTCTATCACTGTATATATATCCAGCTCCTCATAGATTATATGGTGGGGCCCCTCCTCTATCACTATATATATCCATCTCCTCATAGATCATATGGTGGGGCCCCTCCTCTATCACTGTATATATCCAGCTCCTCATAGATTATATGGTGGGGCCCCTCCTCTATCACTGTATATATCCAGCTCCTCATAGATTATATGGTGGGGCCCCTCCTCTATCACTGTATATATCCAGCTCCTCATAGATTATATGGCGGGGCCCCTCCTCTATCACTGTATATATCCATCTCCTCATAGATTATATGGTGGGGCCCCTCCTCTATCACTGTATATATCCAGCTCCTCATAGATTATATGGTGGGGCCCCTCCTCTATCACTGTATATATCCACCTCCTCATAGATTATATGGCGGGGCCCCTCCTCTATCACTGTATATATCCACCTCCTCATAGATTATATGGTGGGGCCCCTCCTCTATCACTGTATATATCCACCTCCTCATAGATTATATGGTGGGGCCCCTCCTCTATCACTGTATATATCCAGCTCCTCATAGATTATATGGTGGGGCCCCTCCTCTATCACTGTATATATCCAGCTCCTCATAGATTATATGGTGGGGCCCCTCCTCTATCACTATATATATATCCATCTCCTCATAGGTCATATGGTGGGGCCCCTCCTCTATCACTGTATATATCCACCTCCTCATAGATCATATGGTGGGGCCCCTCCTCTATCACTGTATATATCCAGCTCCTCATAGATTATATGGTGGGGCCCCTCCTCTATCACTGTATATATCCAGCTCCTCATAGATTATATGATGGGGCCCCTCCTCTATTACTGTATATATCCAGCTCCTCATAGATTATATGGTGGGGCCCCTCCTCTATCACTGTATATATCCACCTCCTCATAGATTATATGATGGGGCCCCTCCTCTATCACTGTATATATCCACCTCCTCATAGATCATATGGTGGGGCCCCTCCTCTATCACTGTATATATCCACCTCCTCATAGATCATATGGTGGGGCCCCTCCTCTATCACTGTATATATCCACCTCCTCATAGATTATATGGCGGGGCCCCTCCTCTATCACTGTGTATATCCAGCTCCTCATAGATCATATGGCGGGGCCCCTCCTCTATCACTGTATATATCCACCTCCTCATAGATTATATGGTGGGGCCCCTCCTCTATCACTGTGTATATCCAGCTCCTCATAGGTCATATGGTGGGGCCCCTCCTCTATCACTGTGTATATCCAGCTCCTCATAGATTATATGGTGGGGCCCCTCCTCTATCACTATATATATCCAGCTCCTCATAGATTATATGGTGGGGCCCCTCCTCTATCACTGTATATATCCAGCTCCTCATAGATCATATGGTGGGGCCCCTCCTCTATCACTATATATATCCAG
The DNA here is from genome assembly GCF_029499605.1 of Hyla sarda. Classification (NCBI taxonomy): domain Eukaryota; kingdom Metazoa; phylum Chordata; class Amphibia; order Anura; family Hylidae; genus Hyla; species Hyla sarda. The sequence continues at coordinate 173,696,540 of NC_079197.1, read as the reverse complement.
CTCCTCATAGATTATATGGTGGGGCCCCTCCTCTATCACTGTATATCCATCTCCTCATAGATTATATGGTGGGGCCCCTCCTCTATCACTGTATATATCCAGCTCCTCATAGATTATATGGTGGGGCCCCTCCTCTATCACTGTATATATCCAGCTCCTCATAGATCATATGGCGGGGCCCCTCCTCTATCACTGTATATATCCAGCTCCTCATAGATTATATGGTGGGGCCCCTCCTCTATCACTGTATATATCCATCTCCTCATAGATTATATGGTGGGGCCCCTCCTCTATCACTGTATATCCAGCTCCTCATAGATTATACGGTGGGGCCCCTCCTCTATCACTGTATATATCCACCTCCTCATAGATCATATGGTGGGGCCCCTCCTCTATCACAGTATATATCCAGCTCCTCATAGATTATATGGTGGGGCCCCTCCTCTATCACTATGTATATCCAGCTCCTCATAGATTATATGGTGGGGCCCCTCCTCTATCACTGTGTATATCCAGCTCCTCATAGATTATATGGTGGGGCCCCTCCTCTATCACTGTATATATCCATCTCCTCATAGATTATATGGTGGGGCCCCTCCTCTATCACTGTATATCCAGCTCCTCATAGATTATACGGTGGGGCCCCTCCTCTATCACTGTATATATCCACCTCCTCATAGATCATATGGTGGGGCCCCTCCTCTATCACTGTATATATCCAGCTCCTCATAGATTATATGGTGGGGCCCCTCCTCTATCACTGTGTATATCCAGCTCCTCATAGATTATATGGTGGGGCCCCTCCTCTATCACTGTATATATCCAGCTCCTCATAGATCATATGGCGGGGCCCCTCCTCTATCACTGTATATATCCAGCTCCTCATAGATTATATGGCGGGGCCCCTCCTCTATCACTGTATATATCCAGCTCCTCATAGATTATATGGCGGGGCCCCTCCTCTATCACTGTATATATCCAGCTCCTCATAGATTATATGGTGGGGCCCCTCCTCTATCACTGTATATATCCAGCTCCTCATAGATCATATGGTGGGGCCCCTCCTCTATCACTATATATATCCAGCTCCTCATAGATTATACGGCGGGGCCCCTCCTCTATCACTGTATATATCCATCTCCTCATAGATCATATAGTGGGGCCCCTCCTCTATCACTGTATATATCCAGCTCCTCATAGATTATATGGTGGGGCCCCTCCTCTATCACTGTATATATCCAGCTCCTCATAGATCATATGGTGGGGCCCCTCCTCTATCACTATATATATATCCATCTCCTCATAGATCATATGGTGGGGCCCCTCCTCTATCACTGTATATATCCAGCTCCTCATAGATCATATGGTGGGGCCCCTCCTCTATCACTGTATATATCCAGCTCCTCATAGATTATATGGTGGGGCCCCTCCTCTATCACTGTATATCCAGCTCCTCATAGATTATATGGTGGGGCCCCTCCTCTATCACTGTATATCCAGCTCCTCATAGATTATATGGTGGGGCCCCTTCTCTATCACTGTGTATATCCAGCTCCTCATAGATTATATGGTGGGGCCCCTCCTCTATCACTGTATATATCCATCTCCTTATAGATTATATGGTGGGGCCCCTCCTCTATCACTGTGTATATCCAGCTCCTCATAGATTATATGGTGGGGCCCCTCCTCTATCACTGTATATATCCATCTCCTTATAGATTATATGGTGGGGCCCCTCCTCTATCACTGTGTATATCCAGCTCCTCATAGATTATATGGTGGGGCCCCTCCTCTATCACTGTATATATCCAGCTCCTCATAGATTATATGGTGGGGCCCCTCCTCTATCACTGTTTATATCCAGCTCCTCATAGATTATATGGTGGGGCCCCTCCTCTATCACTGTATATATCCAGCTCCTCATAGATTATATGGTGGGGCCCCTCCTCTCACTGTATATATCCAGCTCCTCATAGATTATATGGTGGGGCCCCTCCTCTATCACTGTATATATCCAGCTCCTCATAGGTCATATGGTGGGGCCCCTCCTCTATCACTGTATATATCCAGCTCCTCATAGATCATATGGTGGGGCCCCTCCTCTATCACTGTATATATCCAGCTCCTCATAGATTATATGGCGGGGCCCCTCCTCTATCACTGTGTATATCCAGCTCCTCATAGATTATATGGCGGGGCCCCTCCTCTATCACTGTATATATCCATCTCCTCATAGATTATATGGTGGGGCCCCTCCTCTATCACTGTATATATCCAGCTCCTCATAGATTATATGGTGGGGCCCCTCCTCTATCACTGTGTATATCCAGCTCCTCATAGATTATATGGTGGGGCCCCTCCTCTATCACTGTATATATCCATCTCCTCATAGATTATATGGTGGGGCCCCTCCTCTATCACTGTATATATCCAGCTCCTCATAGATTATATGGTGGGGCCCCTTCTCTATCACTGTATATATCCAGCTCCTCATAGATTATATGGTGGGGCCCCTCCTCTATCACTGTATATATCCAGCTCCTCATAGATTATATGGCGGGGCCCCTCCTCTATCACTGTATATATCCAGCTCCTCATAGATTATATGGTGGGGCCCCTCCTCTATCACTGTATATATCCATCTCCTCATAGATTATATGGTGGGGCCCCTCCTCTATCACTGTGTATATCCAGCTCCTCATAGATTATATGGTGGGGCCCCTCCTCTATCACTGTATATATCCAGCTCCTCATAGATTATATGGTGGGGCCCCTCCTCTATCACTGTGTATATCCAGCTCCTCATAGATTATATGGTGGGGCCCCTCCTCTATCACTGTATATATCCAGCTCCTCATAGATTATATGGTGGGGCCCCTCCTCTATCACTGTATATATCCAGCTCCTCATAGATTATATGGTGGGGCCCCTCCTCTATCACTGTATATATCCAGCTCCTCATAGATTATATGGTGGGGCCCCTCCTCTATCACTATATATATATCCATCTCCTCATAGATCATATGATGGGGCCCCTCCTCTATCACTGTATATATCCAGCTCCTCATAGATTATATGGTGGGGCCCCTCCTCTATCACTGTATATATCCACCTCCTCATAGATTATATGGCGGGGCCCCTCCTCTATCACTGTGTATATCCAGCTCCTCATAGATCATATGGCGGGGCCCCTCCTCTATCACTGTATATATCCACCTCCTCATAGATTATATGGCGGGGCCCCTCCTCTATCACTGTGTATATCCAGCTCCTCATAGATCATATGGCGGGGCCCCTCCTCTATCACTGTATATATCCACCTCCTCATAGATTATATGGTGGGGCCCCTCCTCTATCACTGTGTATATCCAGCTCCTCATAGGTCATATGGTGGGGCCCCTCCTCTATCACTGTGTATATCCAGCTCCTCATAGATTATATGGTGGGGCCCCTCCTCTATCACTATATATATCCAGCTCCTCATAGATTATATGGTGGGGCCCCTTCTCTATCACTGTATATATCCAGCTCCTCATAGATCATATGGTGGGGCCCCTCCTCTATCACTATATATATCCAGCTCCTCATAGATTATATGGTGGGGCCCCTCCTCTATCACTGTATATCCATCTCCTCATAGATTATATGGTGGGGCCCCTCCTCTATCACTGTATATATCCACCTCCTCATAGATTATATGGTGGGGCCCCTCCTCTATCACTGTATATATCCATCTCCTCATAGATTATATGGTGGGGCCCCTCCTCTATCACTGTATATATCCAGCTCCTCATAGATCATATGGTGGGGCCCCTCCTCTATCACTGTATATATCCAGCTCCTCATAGATTATATGGTGGGGCCCCTCCTCTATCACTGTATATATCCAGCTCCTCATAGATCATATGGCGGGGCCCCTCCTCTATCACTGTATATATCCAGCTCCTCATAGATTATATGGTGGGGCCCCTCCTCTATCACTGTATATATCCATCTCCTCATAGATTATATGGTGGGGCCCCTCCTCTATCACTGTATATCCAGCTCCTCATAGATTATACGGTGGGGCCCCTCCTCTATCACTGTATATATCCACCTCCTCATAGATCATATGGTGGGGCCCCTCCTCTATCACAGTATATATCCAGCTCCTCATAGATTATATGGTGGGGCCCCTCCTCTATCACTATGTATATCCAGCTCCTCATAGATTATATGGTGGGGCCCCTCCTCTATCACTGTGTATATCCAGCTCCTCATAGATTATATGGTGGGGCCCCTCCTCTATCACTGTATATATCCATCTCCTCATAGATTATATGGTGGGGCCCCTCCTCTATCACTGTATATCCAGCTCCTCATAGATTATACGGTGGGGCCCCTCCTCTATCACTGTATATATCCACCTCCTCATAGATCATATGGTGGGGCCCCTCCTCTATCACTGTATATATCCAGCTCCTCATAGATTATATGGTGGGGCCCCTCCTCTATCACTGTGTATATCCAGCTCCTCATAGATTATATGGTGGGGCCCCTCCTCTATCACTGTATATATCCAGCTCCTCATAGATCATATGGCGGGGCCCCTCCTCTATCACTGTATATATCCAGCTCCTCATAGATTATATGGCGGGGCCCCTCCTCTATCACTGTATATATCCAGCTCCTCATAGATTATATGGCGGGGCCCCTCCTCTATCACTGTATATATCCAGCTCCTCATAGATTATATGGTGGGGCCCCTCCTCTATCACTGTATATATCCAGCTCCTCATAGATCATATGGTGGGGCCCCTCCTCTATCACTATATATATCCAGCTCCTCATAGATTATACGGCGGGGCCCCTCCTCTATCACTGTATATATCCATCTCCTCATAGATCATATAGTGGGGCCCCTCCTCTATCACTGTATATATCCAGCTCCTCATAGATTATATGGTGGGGCCCCTTCTCTATCACTGTATATCCAGCTCCTCATAGATTATATGGTGGGGCCCCTCCTCTATCACTGTATATATCCAGCTCCTCATAGATTATATGGTGGGGCCCCTCCTCTATCACTGTATATATCCAGCTCCTCATAGATCATATGGTGGGGCCCCTCCTCTATCACTATATATATATCCATCTCCTCATAGATCATATGGTGGGGCCCCTCCTCTATCACTGTATATATCCAGCTCCTCATAGATCATATGGTGGGGCCCCTCCTCTATCACTGTATATATCCAGCTCCTCATAGATTATATGGTGGGGCCCCTCCTCTATCACTGTATATCCAGCTCCTCATAGATTATATGGTGGGGCCCCTCCTCTATCACTGTATATCCAGCTCCTCATAGATTATATGGTGGGGCCCCTTCTCTATCACTGTGTATATCCAGCTCCTCATAGATTATATGGTGGGGCCCCTCCTCTATCACTGTATATATCCATCTCCTTATAGATTATATGGTGGGGCCCCTCCTCTATCACTGTGTATATCCAGCTCCTCATAGATTATATGGTGGGGCCCCTCCTCTATCACTGTATATATCCATCTCCTTATAGATTATATGGTGGGGCCCCTCCTCTATCACTGTGTATATCCAGCTCCTCATAGATTATATGGTGGGGCCCCTCCTCTATCACTGTATATATCCAGCTCCTCATAGATTATATGGTGGGGCCCCTCCTCTATCACTGTTTATATCCAGCTCCTCATAGATTATATGGTGGGGCCCCTCCTCTATCACTGTATATATCCAGCTCCTCATAGATTATATGGTGGGGCCCCTCCTCTCACTGTATATATCCAGCTCCTCATAGATTATATGGTGGGGCCCCTCCTCTATCACTGTATATATCCAGCTCCTCATAGGTCATATGGTGGGGCCCCTCCTCTATCACTGTATATATCCAGCTCCTCATAGATCATATGGTGGGGCCCCTCCTCTATCACTGTATATATCCAGCTCCTCATAGATTATATGGCGGGGCCCCTCCTCTATCACTGTGTATATCCAGCTCCTCATAGATTATATGGCGGGGCCCCTCCTCTATCACTGTATATATCCATCTCCTCATAGATTATATGGTGGGGCCCCTCCTCTATCACTGTATATATCCAGCTCCTCATAGATTATATGGTGGGGCCCCTCCTCTATCACTGTGTATATCCAGCTCCTCATAGATTATATGGTGGGGCCCCTCCTCTATCACTGTATATATCCATCTCCTCATAGATTATATGGTGGGGCCCCTCCTCTATCACTGTATATATCCAGCTCCTCATAGATTATATGGTGGGGCCCCTTCTCTATCACTGTATATATCCAGCTCCTCATAGATTATATGGTGGGGCCCCTCCTCTATCACTGTATATATCCAGCTCCTCATAGATTATATGGCGGGGCCCCTCCTCTATCACTGTATATATCCAGCTCCTCATAGATTATATGGTGGGGCCCCTCCTCTATCACTGTATATATCCATCTCCTCATAGATTATATGGTGGGGCCCCTCCTCTATCACTGTGTATATCCAGCTCCTCATAGATTATATGGTGGGGCCCCTCCTCTATCACTGTATATATCCAGCTCCTCATAGATTATATGGTGGGGCCCCTCCTCTATCACTGTATATATCCAGCTCCTCATAGATTATATGGTGGGGCCCCTCCTCTATCACTGTATATATCCAGCTCCTCATAGATTATATGGTGGGGCCCCTCCTCTATCACTATATATATATCCATCTCCTCATAGATCATATGATGGGGCCCCTCCTCTATCACTGTATATATCCAGCTCCTCATAGATTATATGGTGGGGCCCCTCCTCTATCACTGTATATATCCACCTCCTCATAGATTATATGGCGGGGCCCCTCCTCTATCACTGTGTATATCCAGCTCCTCATAGATCATATGGCGGGGCCCCTCCTCTATCACTGTATATATCCACCTCCTCATAGATTATATGGCGGGGCCCCTCCTCTATCACTGTGTATATCCAGCTCCTCATAGATCATATGGCGGGGCCCCTCCTCTATCACTGTATATATCCACCTCCTCATAGATTATATGGTGGGGCCCCTCCTCTATCACTGTGTATATCCAGCTCCTCATAGATTATATGGTGGGGCCCCTCCTCTATCACTGTATATATCCAGCTCCTCATAGATCATATGGTGGGGCCCCTCCTCTATCACTGTATATATCCAGCTCCTCATAGATTATATGGTGGGGCCCCTCCGCTATCACTGTATATATCCAGCTCCTCATAGATTATATGGTGGGGCCCCTCCTCTATCACAGTATATATCCACCTCCTCATAGATTATATGGTGGGGCCCCTCCTCTATCACTGTATATATCCAGCTCCTCATAGATTATATGGTGGGGCCCCCTCCTCTATCACTGTATATATCCAGCTCCTCATAGATTATATAGTGGGGCCCCTCCTCTATCACTGTATATATCCAGCTCCTCATAGATTATATGGTGGGGCCCCTCCTCTATCACTGTATATATCCAGCTCCTCATAGATCATATGGTGGGGCCCCTCCTCTATCACTGTGTATATCCACCTCCTCATAGATTATATGGTGGGGCCCCTCCTCTATCACTATATATATATCCATCTCCTCATAGATCATATGGTGGGGCCCCTCCTCTATCACTGTATATATCCAGCTCCTCATAGATCATATGGTGGGGCCCCTCCTCTATCACTGTATATATCCAGCTCCTCATAGATCATATGGTGGGGCCCCTCCTCTATCACTGTATATATCCAGCTCCTCATAGATTATATGGTGGGGCCCCTCCTCTATCACTGTATATATCCAGCTCCTCATAGATTATATGGCGGGGCCCCTCCTCTATCACTATATATATCCATCTCCTCATAGATTATATGGTGGGGCCCCTCCTCTATCACTGTATATATCCAGCTCCTCATAGATTATATGGTGGGGCCCCTCCTCTATCACTGTATATATCCAGCTCCTCATAGATTATATGGCGGGGCCCCTCCTCTATCACTGTGTATATCCAGCTCCTCATAGATTATATGGTGGGGCCCCTCCTCTATCACAGTATATATCCAGCTCCTCATAGATCATATGGTGGGGCCCCTCCTCTATCACAGTATATATCCAGCTCCCCATAGATTATATGATGGGGCCCCTCCTCTATCACTGTATATATCCAGCTCCTCATAGATTATATGGTGGGGCCCCTCCTCTATCACTGTATATATCCAGCTCCTCATAGATTATATGGCGGGGCCCCTCCTCTATCACTGTGTATATCCATCTCCTCATAGGTCATATGGTGGGGCCCATCCTCTATCACTGTATATATCCAGCTCCTCATAGATCATATGGTGGGGCCCCTCCTCTATCACTATATATATCCATCTCCTCATAGATTATATGGTGGGGCCCCTCCTCTATCACTGTATATATCCAGCTCCTCATAGATTATATAGTTGGGCCCCTCCTCTATCACTGTATATATCCAGCTCCTCATAGATCATATGGTGGGGCCCCTCCTCTATCACTGTATATATCCACCTCCTCATAGATTATATGGTGGGGCCCCTCCTCTATCACAGTATATATCCAGCTCCTCATAGATCATATGGTGGGGCCCCTCCTCTATCACAGTATATATCCAGCTCCTCATAGATCATACGGTGGGGCCCCTCCTCTATCACTGTATATATCCAGCTCCTCATAGATTATACGGTGGGGCCCCTCCTCTATCACTGTATATATCCAGCTCCTCATAGATTATATGGTGGGGCCCCTCCTCTATCACTGTATATATCCAGCTCCTCATAGATCATATGGTGGGGCCCCTCCTCTATCACTGTATATATCCAGCTCCTCATAGATTATATGGTGGGGCCCCTCCTCTATCACTGTGTATATCCAGCTCCTCATAGATTATATGGTGGGGCCCCTCCTCTATCACTGTATATATCCAGCTCCTCATAGATTATATGGCGGGGCCCCTCCTCTATCACTGTATATATCCAGCTCCTCATAGATTATATGGCGGGGCCCCTCCTCTATCACTGTATATATCCAGCTCCTCATAGATTATATGGTGGGGCCCCTCCTCTATCACTGTATATATCCAGCTCCTCATAGATTATATGGTGGGGCCCCTCCTCTATCACTGTATATATCCACCTCCTCATAGATTATATGGCGGGGCCCCTCCTCTATCACTGTGTATATCCAGCTCCTCATAGGTCATATGGTGGGGCCCCTCCTCTATCACTATATATATATCCATCTCCTCATAGATCATATGATGGGGCCCCTCCTCTATCACTGTATATATCCAGCTCCTCATAGATTATATGGTGGGGCCCCTCCTCTATCACTGTATATATCCACCTCCTCATAGATTATATGGCGGGGCCCCTCCTCTATCACTGTGTATATCCAGCTCCTCATAGATCATATGGCGGGGCCCCTCCTCTATCACTGTATATATCCACCTCCTCATAGATTATATGGCGGGGCCCCTCCTCTATCACTGTGTATATCCAGCTCCTCATAGATCATATGGCGGGGCCCCTCCTCTATCACTGTATATATCCACCTCCTCATAGATTATATGGTGGGGCCCCTCCTCTATCACTGTGTATATCCAGCTCCTCATAGATTATATGGTGGGGCCCCTCCTCTATCACTGTATATATCCAGCTCCTCATAGATCATATGGTGGGGCCCCTCCTCTATCACTGTATATATCCAGCTCCTCATAGATTATATGGTGGGGCCCCTCCGCTATCACTGTATATATCCAGCTCCTCATAGATTATATGGTGGGGCCCCTCCTCTATCACAGTATATATCCACCTCCTCATAGATTATATGGTGGGGCCCCTCCTCTATCACTGTATATATCCAGCTCCTCATAGATTATATGGTGGGGCCCCCTCCTCTATCACTGTATATATCCAGCTCCTCATAGATTATATAGTGGGGCCCCTCCTCTATCACTGTATATATCCAGCTCCTCATAGATTATATGGTGGGGCCCCTCCTCTATCACTGTATATATCCAGCTCCTCATAGATCATATGGTGGGGCCCCTCCTCTATCACTGTGTATATCCACCTCCTCATAGATTATATGGTGGGGCCCCTCCTCTATCACTATATATATATCCATCTCCTCATAGATCATATGGTGGGGCCCCTCCTCTATCACTGTATATATCCAGCTCCTCATAGATCATATGGTGGGGCCCCTCCTCTATCACTGTATATATCCAGCTCCTCATAGATCATATGGTGGGGCCCCTCCTCTATCACTATATATATATCCAGCTCCTCATAGATCATATGGTGGGGCCCCTCCTCTATCACTGTATATATCCAGCTCCTCATAGATCATATGGTGGGGCCCCTCCTCTATCACAGTATATATCCAGCTCCCCATAGATTATATGGTGGGGCCCCTCCTCTATCACTGTATATATCCAGCTCCTCATAGATTATATGGTGGGGCCCCTCCTCTATCACTGTATATATCCAGCTCCTCATAGATTATATGGCGGGGCCCCTCCTCTATCACTGTGTATATCCATCTCCTCATAGGTCATATGGTGGGGCCCATCCTCTATCACTGTATATATCCAGCTCCTCATAGATCATATGGTGGGGCCCCTCCTCTATCACTATATATATCCATCTCCTCATAGATTATATGGTGGGGCCCCTCCTCTATCACTGTATATATCCAGCTCCTCATAGATTATATAGTTGGGCCCCTCCTCTATCACTGTATATATCCAGCTCCTCATAGATCATATGGTGGGGCCCCTCCTCTATCACTGTATATATCCATCTCCTCATAGATCATATGGTGGGGCCCCTCCTCTATCACAGTATATATCCAGCTCCTCATAGATCATACGGTGGGGCCCCTCCTCTATCACTGTATATATCCAGCTCCTCATAGATTATACGGTGGGGCCCCTCCTCTATCACTGTATATATCCAGCTCCTCATAGATTATATGGTGGGGCCCCTCCTCTATCACTGTATATATCCAGCTCCTCATAGATCATATGGTGGGGCCCCTCCTCTATCACTGTATATATCCAGCTCCTCATAGATTATATGGTGGGGGCCCCTCCTCTATCACTGTGTATATCCAGCTCCTCATAGATTATATGGTGGGGCCCCTCCTCTATCACTGTATATATCCAGCTCCTCATAGATTATATGGCGGGGGCCCCTCCTCTATCACTGTATATATCCAGCTCCTCATAGATTATATGGCGGGGCCCCTCCTCTATCACTGTATATATCCAGCTCCTCATAGATTATATGGCGGGGCCCCTCCTCTATCACTGTATATATCCAGCTCCTCATAGATTATATGGTGGGGCCCCTCCTCTATCACTGTATATATCCAGCTCCTCATAGATCATATGGTGGGGCCCCTCCTCTATCACTGTATATATCCAGCTCCTCATAGATTATATGGTGGGGCCCCTCCTCTATCACTGTATATATCCAGCTCCTCATAGATTGTATGGTGGGGCCCCTCCTCTATCACTATATATATCCACCTCCTCATAGATTATATGGTGGGGCCCCCTCCTCTATCACTGTGTATATCCAGCTCCTCATAGATTATATGGTGGGGCCCCTCCTCTATCACTATATATATCCAGCTCCTCATAGATTATATGGTGGGGCCCCTCCTCTATCACAGTATATATCCAGCTCCTCATAGATCATATGGCGGGGCCCCTCCTCTATCACTGTATATATCCAGCTCCTCATAGATTATATGGCGGGGCCCCTCCTCTATCACTGTATATATCCAGCTCCTCATAGATTATATGGTGGGGCCCCTCCTCTATCACTGTATATATCCAGCTCCTCATAGATCATATGGTGGGGCCCCTCCTCTATCACTGTATATATCCAGCTCCTCATAGATTATATGGTGGGGCCCCTTCTCTATCACTGTATATATCCAGCTCCTCATAGATCATATGGTGGGGCCCCTCCTCTATCACTGTGTATATCCAGCTCCTCATAGATTATATGGTGGGGCCCCTCCTCTATCACTATATATATCCAGCTCCTCATAGATTATATGGTGGGGCCCCTCCTCTATCACTATATATATCCAGCTCCTCATAGATTATATGGTGGGGCCCCTCCTCTATCACAGTATATATCCAGCTCCTCATAGATCATATGGTGGGGCCCCTCCTTTATCACTGTATATATCCAGCTCCTCATAGATTATATGGCGGGGCCCCTCCTCTATCACTGTATATCCATCTCCTTGTTCACACTTCCTGACTTTATAGGTTGGTGTTTCCCAACCAGGGTGCCTCAGCTGTTGCAAAACTACAACTCCCGGCATGCCCGGACAGCCGTTGGCTGTCCGGACATGCTGGGAGTTGTAGTTTTGCAACATCTAGAGATTCCCAGTCACTGCTCTTACTGTGTGTTGTTTTCCAGGCCTACCCTCTGGAGGTAACCAAGCTGATCTACTGCTCTCGGACGGTCCCGGAGATAGAGAAGGTGAGGTCCGGCGCCGGTGGTCATGCCCGGGGTGGCATTGGGCGTCTCACTGATCACATGGTCACTATTTGCAGGTGGTGGAGGAGCTCCGGAAACTGACGGAATACATTCAGTCCCAAACCAAAGAGAAGCTCAACTTCTTGGCTTTGGCCTTGAGCTCCAGACGTAACCTGTGTGTGAACCCAGAGGTGGGTGCAGCCCCCCGGCCCCTCAGTCCTCTCTCCCCATCCTGTGTTACTTCATATCTTTGTCCTGACATCTTAGGTCAGCTCTCTCCGCTTCGGTAAGGAGATTGACGGGCGATGCCACAGTCTGACCGCCTCATTTGTGAGGACACAGAGGCAGCGGGACCCCAGCATTCCCTCCTGCCGCTTCTATGAGGTAAGTCATTATTGTCTCCCCTCGTGTGCCACGATCATTATTATCTCCCCTCATGTGCCACGATCATTATTATCTCCCCTCATGTGCCACGATCATTGTCTCCCCTCATGTGCCACGATCATTATTGTCTCCCCTCATGTGCCACGATCATTATTATCTCCCCTCATGTGCCACGATCATTGTCTCCCCTCATGTGCCACGATCATTATTATCTCCCCTCATGTGCCACGATCATTGTCTCCCCTCATGTGCCACGATCATTATTGTCTCCCCTCGTGTGCCACAATCATTAGTGTCTCCCCTCGTGTGCCACAATCATTGGTGTCTCCCCTCGTGTGCCACAATCATTGGTGTCTCCCCTCGTGTGCCACGATCATTGGTGTCTCCCCTCGTGTGCCACGATCATTGGTGTCTCCCCTCATGTGCCACGATCATTATTGTCTCACCTTGTGTGCCACGATCATTATTGTCTCACCTCGTGTGCCACGATCATTATTGTCTCCCCTTGTGTGCCACGATCATTATTGTCTCCCCTCGTGTGCCACGATCATTATTGTCTCCCCTCGTGTGCCACGATCATTGTCTCCCTTCGTGTCCCACGATCATTATTGTCTCCCCTCGTGTCCCACGATCATTATTGTCTCCCCTCGTGTCCCACGATCATTATTGTCTCCCCTCGTGTCCCACGATCATTATTGTCTCCCCATATGTGCCACGATCATTATTGTCTCCCATCATGTCCCACGATCATTATTGTCTCCCCTCGTGTGCCACGATCATTATTGTCTCCCATCATGTGCCACGATCATTATTGTCTCCCCATATGTGCCACGATCATTATTGTCTCCCCTCGTGTCCCACGATCATTATTGTCTCCCCTCGTGTGCCACGATCATTGTCTCCCCTCGTGTGCCACGATCATTATTGTCTCCCCTCGTGTCCCACGATCATTGTCTCCTCTCGTGTCCCACGATCATTATCTCCCCTCGTGTGCCACGATCATTATTGTCTCCCCTCGTGTGCCACGATCATTATTGTCTCCCCTCGTGTCCCACGATCATTGTCTCCCCTCGTGTCCCACGATCATTATTGTCTCCCCTTGTGTGCCACGATCATTATTGTCTCCCCTCGTGTGCCACGATCATTGTCTCCCCTTGTGTCCCACGATCATTATTGTCTCCCCTCGTGTGCCACGATCATTATTGTCTCCCCTCGTGTGCCACGATCATTATTGTCTCCCCTCGTGTGCCACGATCATTATTGTCTCCCCTCGTGTGCCACGATCATTATTGTCTCCCCTCGTGTGCCACGATCATTATTGTCTCCCCTCGTGTGCCACCATCATTGCTGTCTCCCCTCGTGTGCCACCATCATTGCTGTCTCCCCTCGTGTGCCACCATCATTGGTGTCTCCCCTCGTGTGCCACCATCATTGGTGTCTCCCCTCGTGTGCCACCATCATTGGTGTCTCCCCTCGTGTGCCACCATCATGTGTCACAATCATTAGTGTCCCCCCATCATGTGTCACAATCATTAGCGTCCCCCTCATCTTCCCTTGTGTCACAATCATTAACGTCCCCCTCATGTGTCAGTCCTTAGTGTCCCCCTTCATTTGTCACGATCATTAGTGTCCGCTTCATCTCCCCTCGTGTCACATTAAAGTCGCCTTATGTGTCACGATTATTAGTGTCCCCCTCATCTCCCCTCATGTGTCACGGTCATTAGTGTCCCCTCATCTTTGGTTAAAAAACAAACCGTTTAACTCTGTTATCTCCGCCTCCGTTCTTCCTCTGATCCTCTGGTCGACACTCCAGTGTTACATGAGCAGCGGATATACTCTCAAGCACAGAACGTGACTGTCATTAATTGGCTGCTGTGGTCACCTGACATCCCCTGCTTATATAACACTGTAGCGCCAACCAAAAGCAGAACGGGGGATCAGCGCGGGAACGGAGTTGAAGGTAAATTTAAACAAACAACAAATAATTGCCCAAGCCCTGTTGGAAAGGGCTGACAAAAACCTAGGCATTACAATGAAATTCTTAGTAGCCATGGCAACCTGGCACTTGGGATTTGTCCTGCCCTGATTTAGCACATTAATTTCCCTTCCCTCACCCCCAGGAGTTCGATGCCATTGGCAGGGACACCCCTCTTCCTCCTGGGATTTACAATCTAGATGACCTTCGGACTCTGGGAAGGCAGCGCGGCTGGTGTCCGTACTACCTGGCCCGCCATGCTGTGAGTATCGGGGGGTTGGATACATTTTCATGCAGCCCTCCCCTGACCTCTGCTCATCCGGCCCGTTTTCCCTCAGTTGGCGCAGTGTAACATCATCGTGTACAGTTACCATTACCTTCTGGACCCCAAGATCGCTGACCAGGTGTCCCGAGAACTGGCTAAGAAAGCGGTCGTCGTCTTTGACGAGGCTCATAACATCGGTGAGTCGGGTGAATCTTCCCTTATTCATCTTGTCTCATTGTGACCCTCAGTTAACCTTCCTGTCGCCCCTAGATAATGTCTGCATCGACTCCATGAGCGTCACCATCACGCGACGGACCCTGGAGCGCAGCCAGAACAACATCGAAACCCTCAACACCGCCATCCAAAAGTGAGGAAATGGGGGGGGGGGATAAGGGAGGCGGGTGAGTGATGAGGACGATGGGGAACGCTCAGGAGGGTCACGCTGAATCACTGCTTTATTGTCAGGATTAAGGAAACTGATGAGCAGAGGTTAAAACAAGAGTACGCCCGACTGGTGGAAGGTCTGCGCGAGGCCACGGTCGCCCGCGAGACTGATGTTTACCTAGCGAATCCAGTGTTACCCGATGAAATCCTGCAAGGTAAATCATCCTGGGGGGAGTGAATGCTGCCATGTTTGTTCACTGTGTATGTCACTATTCACTGTGGACCGCCAGGCGTTGCAAAACTACAACTCCCAGCATGCCCGGACAGCCAACGGCTGTCCGGGCATGCTGGGAGTTGTAGTTTTGCAACACCTGGAGGTCCGCAAATTAGATCTCCGGGGCAGATCCAATTGGGAGTAGTAATAATTGGGCCGC
Source organism: Hyla sarda (assembly GCF_029499605.1). Taxonomy (NCBI): domain Eukaryota; kingdom Metazoa; phylum Chordata; class Amphibia; order Anura; family Hylidae; genus Hyla; species Hyla sarda. Next base: position 173,680,538 of record NC_079197.1, on the reverse strand, counting down.
TCGTTGTATGTACACATTGTACACATCATGGATCACCCTCCTCTTTTTGGCAGAGGCCGTCCCCGGCTGTATCCGTAACGCGCTGCACTTCCTGGGTTTCTTGCGGCGCCTGGTCGGCTATATCAAGTCTCGTCTGCGTTCGGGACACGTGACCCAGGAGGGCCCGGCGGCCTTCCTGCGTGACCTTTACGAGAAAGTCTGCATCGAACGGAAGCCGATGAGGTGAGAGGAACCCCTTGTATCATGTGACTCGTTTTATAGGACCCGTTAAGGGCAACAAAGGATTCTGGACGTGACTTCTTACTCCGGCCTATATCATGCTCCATATATAGTTGAAGGCCCCTATACTACCCTATATATAGGCTCCTTTATGCCCCCATATGTAGTAGTAGGTATGTGGCCCCACCCCACAGACATAGTGCCCCACCGTTCCTCCGGTCCGGAGCCAGGACCTACTGTTATGGCTGGCTGATAGCAGAAGGTCTCCACACTGGAGGAGCAGTCGGGCACTGAAGCTGACGTGGGTGGTAGTTGAGTTACCATCGCGGTGCCCGCTTCAGGGTCCAGACTCGCGCTTCTCAGGGCGCAACATCAGGAGCGTCACTTGACACAATAGCGGCAGACGCTGCTCACTGACTTAACGTGGCCACGGTGTCAGCTCCCGCTATAAGATCAGTGACCGGCGGCTGCTATGGCACAAAGAAATGCAGAAATGTCCCATTTTGTTTTATTTAAAAAAAAAATAAAAATACCGTATATACTCGCGTATAAGCCGAGTTTTTCAGCACGATTTTTCGTGCTGAAAACGCCCCCCTCGGCTTCTACTTGAGTGAACTCTCCGCCTGTCAACCCCTTCTCAGTGGTCTTCAACCTGCGGACCCCCAGATGTTGCAAAACTACAACTCCCAGCATGCCCGGACAGTCATCGGCTGTCCAGGCATGCTGGGAGTTGCAGTTCTGAAACCTCTGGAGGTCCGCAGGTTGAAGACCACTGCGGCCTTTGTCATCATCCAGACCCCCCCCCTTTAGTTTTCTACTCACCTCCCCTCGGTGGGACATTAGGGTGAGCTGGTCCGGGCCATCTATGCTGCAGGGACCGTCTGGTGGGGAGGGTTAGTCGTTGCAGCCTGTCCATTTTCACAGGGAGGCCCTCTTCTCCGCTCTGGGCCCGGCCTAGTGACGTTGCCTTGATGACGATGCACAGGGACGTCCGTGCGTGTCACTAGGCCGGGCACAGAGCGGAGAAGAGGGCCTCCCTGTGAAAATGGACAGGCCGCAACCACTAACCCTCCCCACCAGATGGTCCCTGCAGCATAGATGGAGTTGTAGTTTTGCAACATCTAGAGGTCCGCAGGTTGAAGACCACTGATGAAGGGATTGACAGGCAGTGATGATGAAGGGCGGGGGGGGGGGGGGGATGATGACGGGATGATGATGATGGGGGTGTTAATGATGGGGGTCTGGATGATGACAGGCGGTGATGATGAAGGGGGGGGGGATGACTAAGGGGATGATGACAGGCCGTGATGATGATGATGGGGTGATGATGACAGGGGTGTTAATGACGGAGGGATGATGTATTTCCCACCCTAGGCTTATAGTCGAGTCAATAATTTTTTTTTATTTATTTATTTATTTATTTATTTTTTTTTATTTTTTCCCTGGGTTTTTGGGGTGAAATTAGGGGCCTCGGCTTATATTCGGGTCGGCTTATACTCAAGTATATACGATAAATAGAAAATATGATGCAAAAGCCTCCAACCATTGTTTTTTTTATTGGATTCTGCTGCACTGTTCACACTACAGAATGTCCGCCACTGAAATTCCCGATCACAGACTTTGCCGAAAGAACGTTCATTCTATCAGCGGAAACCCGCTCGGAAATGCATTGTCGTCGCCCTTCACTGATGGAGATTCCGTAGTGTGAATGAGCCCTCAGGCTTCTCTCTCAGCCTCCAGCTGCCCCCGTCCTCATCTCTGTCACTTCTGACTCTATTAGGTTCTGCGCGGAGCGGCTGCGCTCTCTTACGAGGACGCTGGAGATTGCAGACATCACCGACCTGTCTCCTCTCGTCCTCATTACCAACTTTGCCACCCTGGTCAGCACGTACACCAAAGGTGAGAGTCTGGGGGATGGCCTCCCCTGAGCTGAGCCTCCTCTGTGTCCTCATACTCGGCCTCTCTCCCCACAGGATTCATGATCATTATTGAGCCATTTGAGGATCGGACGCCAACGATCAGTAACCCCGTGTTACACTTCAGGTGACCCCCGATTCCTGCGGTCAGATATTCAGTGTGGGGAGTCATCCTGGACTTATATAGTCTGTAGTCAGGACCTGAGGTGTTGGGGTACATAGATATATTGTAGTCGGCCTGTTTGGAGGTAAGGGGGTACTTATATATATTTTAGTCCTATTATGGGGGGCCTGGGTAAGTTTATATATTGTAGTCGGCTGTGGGGGGGCGGGGATACATATTCATATTGTAGTCGGGGCTGTGGGGGGCGGGGATACATATTCATATTGTAGTCGGGGCTGTGGGGGGCGGGGATACATATTCATATTGTAGTCGGGCTGTGGGGGGCGGGGATACATATTCATATTGTAGTCGGGCTGTGGGGGGCGGGGATACATATTCATATTGTAGTCGGGGCTGTGGGGGGGGCGGGGATACATATTCATATTGTAGTCGGGCTGTGGGGGACGGGGATACATATTCATATTGTAGTCGGGCTGTGGGGGGCGGGGATACATATTCATATTGTAGTCGGGGCTGTGGGGGGGGCGGGGGTACATATTCATATTGTAGTCGGGGCTGTGGGGAGGGGCGGGGATACATATTCATATTGTAGTCGGGCTGTGGGGGGCGGGGATACATATTCATATTTTAGTCGGGGCTGTGGGGGGCGGGGATACATATTCATATTGTAGTCGGGGCTGTGGGGGGGGCGGGGGTACATATTCATATTGTAGTCGGGGCTGTGGGGGGCGGGGATACATATTCATATTGTAGTCGGGCTGTGGGGGGCGGGGATACATATTCATATTGTAGTCGGGGCTGTGGGGGGCGGGGATACATATTCATATTGTAGTCGGGGCTGTGGGGGGCGGGGATACATATTCATATTGTAGTCGGGCTGTGGGGGGCGGGGATACATATTCATATTGTAGTCGGGCTGTGGGGGGCGGGGATACATATTCATATTGTAGTCGGGGCTGTGGGGGGGCGGGGATACATATTCATATTGTAGTCGGGCTGTGGGGGGCGGGGATACATATTCATATTGTAGTCGGGGCTGTGGGGGGTGGGGATACATATTCATATTGTAGTCGGGCTGTGGGGAGGGGCGGGGATACATATTCATATTGTAGTCGGGCTGTGGGGGGCGGGGATACATATTCATATTGTAGTCGGGCTGTGGGGGGCGGGGATACATATTCATATTGTAGTCGGGCTGTGGGGGGCGGGGATACATATTCATATTGTAGTCGGGGCTGTGGGGGGCGGGGATACATATTCATATTGTAGTCGGGGCTGTGGGGGGCGGGGATACATATTCATATTGTAGTCGGGGCTGTGGGGGGCGGGGATACATATTCATATTGTAGTCGGGGCTGTGGGGGGCGGGGATACATATTCATATTGTAGTCGGGGCTGTGGGGGGCGGGGATAGTAGGGCCCTTTCAGGTCATCTCACATGTTTACGTTTCTGTCGCGCAGCTGCCTGGACGCCTCCCTCGCCATTAAGCCGGTGTTCCAGAGGTTCCAGTCCGTCATCATCACATCCGGGGTATGAGGCGCACACGTTACCTCACGCCGCTCCGTACCCCTGACATGTCACATCACCGTTAACTCTTTGTCTCCCGCAGACTCTCTCCCCGCTGGACATCTATCCCAAAATTCTGGACTTCCGACCCGTAACCATGGCAACATTCACAATGACACTTGCCCGGGTCTGCCTGTGTCCGATGGTAAGGAAAGCATAGGGTGAGGTGGTAACCATAGCAACAGCACCTGGGCGTAAACCTCTTGTTGCCATCTCCACAGGTCATCGCCCGTGGAAACGACCAAGTAGCGATGAGCTCAAAGTTTGAGACAAGGGAGGATCTGGGTAAGAGATTTTGTTCTGAATGTGTGGCCCCCTGGGGGCTTTCTATGTCATGTGACTGACCTCTGACCTCCACAGCTGTCATGCGAAACTATGGGAACCTTCTCCTGGAGATGTCCGCCATTGTCCCTGATGGGATAGTGGGATTCTTCACCAGCTACCAGTATATGGAGAACATAGTGGCCTCGTGGTACGAACAGGTGAGTCCTATCTGTGGTATTCCTTATAATGTGTGGGGGTCAGGTGGCGCCCCCCTCTGCTAGGCGGCAGCCATGATGTATGTGACCACTGAACTTCTTCCGTGTCTCCACAGGGAATTCTGGAGAACATCCAGAGGAACAAGCTGATCTTCATCGAGACCCAGGACGGGGCGGAGACCAGTGTGGCCCTAGAGAAGTATCAGGAGGTGAGGACCAGTTTAGGTCTTTGGGGGGGGGGGGGGTCTGTTGTGGGGGGATACCCTACTAACAAGCCACCGTTTCAGGCCTGTGAGAACGGTCGAGGCGCCATCTTACTCTCTGTCGCTCGCGGAAAAGTGTCTGAAGGAATTGATTTCGGTAAACGGGGGCCGGGCTTTATTTGACTGTTCCCGCTCTATGACATCACATGACCATGTGTTTGCTCCTCCCCCGCAGTCCACCACTATGGCCGCGCCGTGATCATGTTCGGGATCCCCTATGTGTACACCCAGAGCCGGATACTGAAGGTTAGTCTCTAGATCATTTGTTTCCCATACAGTGTGCCTCCAGCTATTGCAAAACCACAACTCCCGGTATGCCCGGACAGCCAACGGCTGTCCGGGCATACTGGGAGTTGTAGTTTTGCAACAGCTGGAGGCACCCTGGTTCGGGAATGCTGCCCATTAGTTTTTTCTTTTTCTGCTTCTCGTCCTCCAGGCTCGCCTCCAGTTCCTGCGCGATCAGTTCCACCTACGGGAGAACGATTTCCTGACGTTCGATGCCATGAGACACGCCGCGCAGTGCGTGGGCCGAGCCATACGTGGGAAGACGGACTATGGGATCATGCTGTTTGCTGATAAGGTAAAGTTACTTTTCCCCAATGTACAACAAGAGGGGCAGGAGGGGAGCTGTGGCCATCTGATTGACTTTTATAGGGGAGTGTTGTGAGCATGCTGTGTGACCTGTACAGGGGCCAACCTGTGGCCATCATCTACTAACATGCTCCACCTGTATGTAAATATAATGTGTCTGCTGACAGGACAGGCTCCTCCCATGTGTTCATGTGATGTGGTCAGGACAGGCTCCTCCCACGTGTACGTGTGATGTGGTCAGGACAGGCTCCTCCCATGTGTTCATGTGATGTGGTCAGGACAGGCTCCTCCCATGTGTACGTGTGATGTGGTCAGGACAGGCTCCTCCCATGTGTACGTGTGATGGGGTCAGGACAGGCTCCTCCCATGTGCACACGTGACGTTGCTGCTGACAGGACAGGCTCCTCCCATGTGTACGTGTGATGTGGTCAGGACAGGCTCCTCCCATGTGTACGTGTGATGGGGTCAGGACAGGCTCCTCCCATGTGTTCATGTGATGGGGTCAGGATAGGCTCCTCCCATGTGTACGAGTGATGTGGTCAGGACAGGCTCCTCCCATGTGTTCATGTGATGTGGTCAGGATATGCTCCTCCCATATGTTCATGTGATGGGGTCAGGACAGGCTCCTCCCATGTTTATGTGTGATGTGGCTGCTGACAGGACAGGCTCCTCCCATGTGTACATGTGATGTGGTCAGGATAGGCTCCTCCCCTGTGTACGTGTGATGTGGTCAGGATAGGCTCCTCCCATGTGTACATGTGTTGGGGTCAGGACAGGCTCCTCCCATGTGTACGTGTGATGTGGTCAGGACAGGCTCCTCCCATGTGTACGTGTGATGTGGTCAGGACAGGCTCCTCCCATGTGTACGTGTGATGTGGTCAGGACAGGCTCCCCCCATGTGTACGTGTGATGTGGTCAGGACAGGCTCCTCCCATGTGTACGTGTGATGTGGTCAGGATCAGGATAGGCTCCTCACATGTGTACGTGTCATGTGGTCAGGACAGGCTCCTCCCATGTGTACATGTGATGGGGTCAGGACAGGCTCCTCCCATGTGTTCATGTGATGGGGTCAGGACAGGCCCCTCCCATTTTTATGTGTGATGTGGTCAGGACAGGCTCCTCCCATGTGTTCATGTGATGGGGTCAGGACAGGCTCCTCACATGTGTTCATGTGATGGGGTCAGGACAGGCTCCTCCCATGTTTATGTGTGATGTGGCTGCTGACAGGACAGGCTCCTCCCATGTGTACATGTGATGTGGTCAGGACAGGCTCCTCCCATGTGTACATGTGATGTGGTCAGGACAGGCTCCTCCCATGTGTACGTGTGATGTGGTCAGGATATTCTCCTCCCATGTGTACATGTGATGGGGTCAGGACAGGCTCCTCCCATGTGTTCATGTGATGGGGTCAGGACAGGCTCCTCCCATTTTTATGTGTGATGTGGTCAGGACAGGCTCCTCCCATGTGTTCATGTGATGGGGTCAGGACAGGCTCCTCACATGTGTTCATGTGATGGGGTCAGGACAGGCTCCTCCCATGTTTATGTGTGATGTGGCTGCTGACAGGACAGGCTCCTCCCATGTGTACATGTGATGTGGTCAGGACAGGCTCCTCCCATGTGTACATGTGATGTGGTCAGGACAGGCTCCTCCCATGTGTACGTGTGATGTGGTCAGGATATTCTCCTCCCATGTGTACATGTGATGGGGTCAGGATAGGCTCCTCCCATGTGTACATGTGATGGGGTCAGGACAGGCTCCTCCCATGTGTACGTGTGAGGGGGTCAGGATAGGCTCCTCCCATGTGTATGTGTGTGATGTGGTCAGGATAGGCTCCTCCCATGTGTACATGTGATGTGGTCAGGATAGTCTCCTCCCATGTGTACGTGTAATGTGGTCAGGATAGGCTCCTCCCATGTGTACATGTGATGGGGTCAGGATAGGCTCATCCCATGTGTACGTGTGATGGGGTCAGGATAGGCTCCTCCCATGTGTATGTGTGATGTGGTCAGGATAGGCTCCTCCCATGTGTACGTGTGATGTGGTCAGGACAGGCTCCTCCCATGTGTATGTGTGATGTGGTCAGGATAGGCTCCTCCCATGTGTACGTGTGATGTGGTCAGGACAGGCTCCCCCCATGTGTACGTGTGATGTGGTCAGGACAGGCTCCTCCCATGTGTACGTGTGATGTGGTCAGGACAGGCTCCTCCCATGTGTACGTGTGATGTGGTCAGGATCAGGATAGGCTCCTCACATGTGTACGTGTGATGGGGTCAGGACAGGCTCCTCCCATGTGTACATGTGATGGGGTCAGGACAGGCTCCTCCCATGTGTTCATGTGATGGGGTCAGGACAGGCTCCTCCCATTTTTATGTGTGATGTGGTCAGGACAGGCTCCTCCCATGTGTTCATGTGATGGGGTCAGGACAGGCTCCTCACATGTGTTCATGTGATGGGGTCAGGACAGGCTCCTCCCATGTTTATGTGTGATGTGGCTGCTGACAGGACAGGCTCCTCCCATGTGTACATGTGATGTGGTCAGGACAGGCTCCTCCCATGTGTACATGTGATGTGGTCAGGACAGACTCCTCCCATGTGTACGTGTGATGTGGTCAGGATAGGCTCCTCCCATGTGTACATGTGATGGGGTCAGGATAGGCTCCTCCCATGTGTACATGTGATGGGGTCAGGACAGGCTCCTCCCATGTGTATGTGTGATGTGGTCAGGATAGGCTCCTCCCATGTGTACATGTGATGTGGTCAGGACAGGCTCCTCCCATGTGTATGTGTGATGTGGTCAGGATAGGCTCCTCCCATGTGTACGTGTGATGTGGTCAGGACAGGCTCCTCCCATGTGTACATGTGATGTGGTCAGGACAGGCTCCTCCCATGTGTATGTGTGATGTGGTCAGGATAGGCTCCTCCCATGTGTACGTGTGATGTGGTCAGGATAGGCTCCTCCCATGTGTACGTGTGATGTGGTCAGGATAGGCTCCTCCCATGTGTATGTGTGATGTGGTCAGGATAGGCTCCTCCCATGTGTACGTGTGATGTGGTCAGGACAGGCTCCTCCCATGTGTACATGTGATGGGGTCACATGCTGTGTCCACATGATGATCTCCCCTTCACAGAGATATGCGCGATCCGACAAGAGGGGAAAGTTACCGCTGTGGATTCAGGAACATCTGGTAGATGCCAACCTGAACCTGACGGTGGACGAGTGCATCCACCTCTCCCGACACTTCCTGAGAGAAATGGCACAACCATTCCGCAGGGTGAGTTAACCCTTCCCAGCACCTCCTAACTAATACCCATCAAACCCTGAGGACTGATCACATGACAGCTGGCCTCGTATTAATAATGTTAGACCCGGAGAGAAGTCCTGTTGGTAGACTGCTCAAGTGTAACCTTCTCAGGAGGGACAGCTGGGCTGTCTCTTCTATAGGAGGTTCTGCTGGGCTGTCTCTTCTATAGGAGGTTCTGCTGGGCTGTTTCTTCTATAGGAGGTCCAGCTGGGCTGTCTCTTCTATAGGAGGTCCAGCTGGCCTGTCTCTTCTATAGGAGGTCCAGCTGGGCTGTCTCTTCTATAGGAGGTCCAGCTGGGCTGTCTCTTCTATAGGAGGTCCAGCTGGGCTGTCTCTTCTATAGGAGGTCCAGCTGGGCTGTCTTTTCTATAGGAGGTCCAGCTGGGCTGTCTTTTCTATAGGAGGTCCAGCTGGGCTGTCTCTTCTATAGGAGGTCCAACTGTGCTGTCTCTTCTATAGGAGGTCCAACTGTGCTGTCTCTTCTATAGGAAGTCCAACTGTGCTGTCTCTTCTATAGGAGGTCCAACTGTGCTGTCTCTTCTATAGGAGGTCCAACTGGACTCTCTTCTATAGGAGGTTCTGCTGGGCTGTCTCTTCTATAGGAGGTCCAGCTGGGCTGTCTCTTCTATAGGAGGTCCAGCTGGGCTGTCTCTTCTATAGGAGGTCCAGCTGGGCTGTCTTTTCTATAGGAGGTCCAACTGTGCTGTCTCTTTTATAGGAGGTCCAGCTGGACTGTCTCTTCTATAGGAGGTTCTGCTGGACTGTCTCTTCTATAGGAGGTCCAGCTGGGCTGTTTCTTCTATAGGAGGCCCAACTGGAATGTCTCTTCTATAGGAGGTCCAGCTGGGCTGTCTCTTCTATAGGAGGTCCAACTGGGCTGTCTCTTCTATAGGAGGTCCAGCTGGGCTGTCTCTTCTATAGGAGGTCCAGCTGGGCTGTCTCTTCTATAGGAGGTCCAGCTGGGCTGTCTCTTCTATAGGAGGTCCAACTGTGCTGTCTCTTCTATAGGAGGTCCAACCGTGCTGTCTTTTCTATAGGAGGTCCAACTGGACTCTCTTCTATAGGAGGTTCTGCTGGGCTGTCTCTTCTATAGGAAGTCCAGCTGGGCTGTCTCTTCTATAGGAGGTCCAGCTGGGCTGTCTCTTCTATAGGAGGTCCAGCTGGACTGTCTCTTCTATAGGAGGTCCAGCTGGACTGTCTCTTCTATAGGAGGTCCAGCTGGACTGTCTCTTCTATAGGAGGTCCAGCTGGACTGTCTCTTCTATAGGAGGCCCTGCTGGGCTGTCTCTTCTATAGGAGGCCCTGCTGGGCTGTCTCTTCTATAGGAGGTCAAGCTGGGTTGTTCATGTTCTGTCAGACATCCATTTGGACTGTCTCTGTTCATGTTCTCTGTCTTTTCTGTAGGAGGTCCATCTGTGCTGTCTCTTCTATAGGAGGTCCAACTGTGCTGTCTCTTCTATAGGAGGTCCAACTGTGCTGTCTCTTCTATAGGAGGTCCAGCTGGACTGTCTCTTCTATAGGAGGTTCTGCTGGACTGTCTCTTCTATAGGAGGCCCAACTGGAATGTCTCTTCTATAGGAGGTCCAGCTGGGCTGTCTCTTCTATAGGAGGCCCTGCTGGGCTGTCTCTTCTATAGGAGGTCCAACTGTGCTGTCTCTTCTATAGGAGGTCCAACTGGACTGTCTTTTCCATAGGCGGTCCAGCTGGGCTGTCTCTTCTATAGGAGGTCCAGCTGGGCTGTCTTTTCTATTGGAGGTCCAGCTGGGCTGTCTCTTGTATAGGAGGCCCAGCTGGGCTGTCTCTTGTATAGGAGGCCCAGCTGGGCTGTCTCTTCTATAGGAGGCCCAGCTGGGCTGTCTCTTCTATAGGAGGCCCTGCTGGGCTGTCTCTTCTATACGAGGTCCAACTGTGCTGTCTCTTCTATAGGAGGTCCATCTGTGCTGTCTCTTCTATAGTAGGTCCAACTGTGCTCTCTCTTCTTTAGGAGGTCCAACTGTGCTGTCTTTTCTATAGGAGGTCCAACTGTGCTGTCTCTTTTATAGGAGGTCCAGTTGGACTGTCTCTTCTATAGGAGGTTCTGCTGGACTGTCTCTTCTATAGGAGGTCCAGCTGGGCTGTCTCTTCTATAGGAGGTCCAGCTGGGCTGTCTCTTCTATAGGAGGCCCAGCTGGGCTGTCTCTTCTATAGGAGGTCCAGCTGGGCTGTCTCTTCTATAGGAGGTCCAGCTGGACTGTCTCTTCTATAGGAGGTCCAGCTGGACTGTCTCTTCTATAGGAGGTCCAGCTGGACTGTCTCTTCTATAGGAGGTCCAGCTGGACTGTCTCTTCTATAGGAGGTCCAACTGGGCTGTCTCTTCTATAGGAGGTCCAACTGTGCTGTCTTTTCTATAGGAGGTCCAACTGGACTCTCTTCTATAGGAGGTTCTGCTGGGCTGTCTCTTCTATAGGAGGTCCAGCTGGGCTGTCTCTTCTATAGGAGGTCCAGCTGGGCTGTCTCTTCTATAGGAGGTCCAGCTGGGCTGTCTCTTCTATAGGAGGTCCAGCTGGGCTGTCTCTTCTATAGGAGGTTCAGCTGGACTGTCTCTTCTATAGGAGGTCCAGCTGGGCTGTCTCTTCTATAGGAGGCCCTGCTGGGCTGTCTCTTCTATAGGAGGTCCAGCTGGGCTGTCTCTTCTATAGGAGGTCCAGCTGGGCTGTCTCTTCTATAGGAGGTCCAGCTGGGCTGTCTCTTCTATAGGAGGTCCAGCTGGACTGTCTCTTCTATAGGAGGTCCAGCTGGGCTGTCTCTTCTATAGGAGGTCAAGCTGGGTTGTTCATGTTCTGTCAGACATCCATTTGGACTGTCTCTGTTCATGTTCTCTGTCTTTTCTGTAGGAGGTCCAACTGTGCTGTCTTTTCTATAGGAGGTCCATCTGTGCTGTCTCTTCTATAGGAGGTCCATCTGTGCTGTCTCTTCTATAGGAGGTCCATCTGTGCTGTCTCTTCTATAGGAGGTCCACCTGTGCTGTCTCTTCTATAGGAGGTCCATCTGTGCTGTCTCTTCTATAGGAGGTCCATCTGTGCTTTCTCTTCTATAGGAGGTCCAACTGTGCTGTCTCTTCTATAGGAGGTCCAACTGTGCTGTCTCTTCTATAGGAGGTTCTGCTGGACTGTCTCTTCTATAGGAGGCCCAACTGGAATGTCTCTTCTATAGGAGGTCCAGCTGGGCTGTCTCTTCTATAGGAGGCCCTGCTGGGCTGTCTCTTCTATAGGAGGTCCAACTGTGCTGTCTCTTCTATAGGAGGTCCAACTGGACTGTCTTTTCCATAGGCGGTCCAGCTGGGCTGTCTCTTCTATAGGAGGTCCAGCTGGGCTGTCTTTTCTATTGGAGGTCCAGCTGGGCTGTCTCTTGTATAGGAGGCCCAGCTGGGCTGTCTCTTCTATAGGAGTTCCAGCTGGGCTGTCTCTTCTATAGGAGGTCCAACTGGGTTGTTCATGTTCTGTCAGACATCCATTTGGACTGTCTCTGTTCATGTTCTCTGTCTTTTCTGTAGGAGGTCCATCTGTGCTGTCTCTGTTCATGTTCTCTGTCTCTTGTATATGAGGACCAGCTGGGCTGTCTCTGTTCATGTTCTGTCTTTTCTGTAGGACATCCAGCTGGACTGTCTCTTTTCATCCTCTCTGTCTCTTCCGTAGGAGGACCAGCTGGGCCTGTCTCTGTTGACGTTGGAGCAGCTACAGTCCGAGGAGATGCTGCAGAAGATACAGGAGATCGCCCATCAAGTGTGACCATTTCTTTCAACCTCTAAGACAGGCTTTCCAAACCAGGGTGCCTCCAGCTGTTGCAACACTACAACTCCCAGCATGCCCGGACAGCCGAAGGCTGTCCGGGCATGCTGGGAGTTGTAGTGTTGCAACAGCTGGAGGCACCCTGGTTCAAAAACACTGTTGTCTCCTGGTTTTCCTCCAGTCCTGACTTGTGTCCAGGATGTGACCTATGAGGGGGGGCCCCTGTGCGGACCTCCTGCTGGCCCCCGAGGACGCTGTATGTGTTTTTACATACTGAATAAATCACATTTCTTATCTGTGTGTGTGACCGGAGTGATCTGTATACAAATACTCACTATACGGATTTACACCCGGCAGCCATAACATTAAAAACAGGAAGTGACTGTCTATGGTCCGCCCAGTGGCCAGAGTGAAAACTGCAGGATTTTAGCATTATTTGTGATACAGATCTTTAAATGAAAAATTTAACTTTAATTTTTTTTTTATTGTTTTTTATTTTTTATTTTATTTTTTTAAAGAATTTTTGGTGATGTACAATCGATCATTTTCAGACTTGTTCTTTTTCAAATTTTCTGTAAATAAAGCAGAAGCTGTCACTGTATTTTACGAATAAGCCGTTATAGCGTGTATCCAGGCATGCTGGGAGTTGTAGTTTTGAAACAGCTGGAGGCACCCTGGTTGGAAAACACTGGTTGATTCGGCGGGGGGGGGGGGGGGGGGGGGGTAATATACTAATTCCAATAGATCGGACAATGCTCCCTGGGGGAAAAAAAACAAAAACATGCAAATTAGCTACTTCCAGAAGAAAAATATCTGGTTGTCCACTAGGTGGCACTAGAGGGCCGACTCTTTCTTCTGGAGGAGAGATACTTTTACTCGCTTCTCACTCCGGTCTCCAGACCTGCTGCCTCAATAGAAGAGATTTTTCTCACAAAATTCTAAAATCTAAAAGAAAAAAATGTTCTCGATTTGTAGATAAAATTTCGTAGTTCTAAACTGACTTTTCGGACACAGAATTTTCACTGAAATTCTATTTTTCTGTTATTTTCATGATCCAAGTGAATATAATGTAACTGATGACATCACTTAAAAGTATGAGTCTTTGTTGCTTCCTATAAGATATATACACAGTGCCCGGGGTAGGTATCCTTCACCCCCACCTCAATACTATTCAGGGCATCTGAAATATTGGGTGTGTGTATAGACACACATCGGACCCCCGGGGTGCAATCTCAGTGGTCCAATGTGTTTTAGGGGTACTCCGGTGGGAAAAAATAATAATAATTAAATCAACTGGTGCCAGAAAGTTATACAGATTTGTAAATTATTTCTATTTCAAAAATGTTAACTCTTCCAGTACTTATCAGCTGCTGTATGCTCCACAGGAAATGGAATAGTTATTTTCTGTCTGACCCCAGTGCTCTCTGCTGACACCTCTGTCCATGTCAGGAACTGTGCAGACCAGGAGAGGTTTGATATGGGGATTTTCTCCTACTCCAAACAGTTCCTGACATGGACTGAGGTGTCAGCAGAGAGCACTGTTGTCAAACTGGAAAGAACTATACAACTTCCTCTGTGGTATATAGCAGCTGATAAGTACTGGAAGGATTAAGATTTGTAAATAGAAGTCATTTAAAAATCTGTTTTAACTTTCTGGTACCAGTTGATTTAAAAAAAAAAAAAATAGTTTTCTACCGGAGTACCCCTTTAAGATGGCCGATGGAACTCCACTCACCTGCTTTGGCCTTCCGGCAGAGCAGAGAAGTAGATAGCAGATAACACTGAAGCCTAGGATTGCAATAAATACACAATAAATAAATACATTGACAATAGTGTAAAAAAAGAAAAAAAGTTTTAAGTGAATAAGCTCCTCCCCCAATAATTTTTTTTTTAAATTCCCCTCTTTTTCCATTTTACCAAACAAAAAGGCAAAAATAAAATAAATCAACATAGTTGGTATTGCCAGGTGCGTAAATGTCCGTACTATTAAAATAAAATTTCGGCTTCTAGTCACATCACATCCCAGAAAAATAAGTACTGGAAGGATTAAGATTTTTAAATAGAAGTTATTTAAAAATCTGTTTGACTTTCTGGCACCAGTTGAGTTTAAAACATTACACCAGAGTACCCTTTTAATCCTTCCAGTACTTATCAGCTGCTGTATGCTCTAGAGGAAGTTGTGTAGTTCTTTCCAGTCTGACCACAGTGCTCTCTGCTGACACCTCTGTCTGTGTCAGGAACTGTCCAGAGTACAAACAAATTCCTGTAGCAAACCTCTCCTTCTCTGGACAGTTCTTGACATGGACAGAGGTGTCAGCAGAGAGCACTGTGGTCAGACTGGAAAGAACTACACAACTTCCTCTAGAGCATACAGCAGCTGATAAGTACTGGAAGGATTAAGATTTTTAAATAGAAGTTATTTAAAAATCTGTTTGACTTTCTGGCACCAGTTGAGTTTAAAACATTACACCAGAGTACCCCTTTAATCCTTCCAGTACTTATCAGCTGCTGTATGCTCTAGAGGAAGTTGTGTAGTTCTTTCCAGTCTGACCACAGTGCTCTCTGCTGACACCTCTGTCTGTGTCAGGAACTGTCCAGAGTACAAACAAATTCCTGTAGCAAACCTCTCCTGCTCTGGACAGTTCTTGACATGGACAGAGGTGTCAGCAGAGAGCACTGTGGTTAGACTGAAAAGAACTACACAACTTTCTCTGTAGAATACAGCAGCTGATAAGTACTGGAAGGATTAAAGGGGTATTCCAGGATTTTTTTTATTTGACTGTACAGTTAGTGTAGTTCATAATATAGTGTCTGTACCTGTGTGTGACGGTTTTCTCACAATTCTTCTGTGATTTTCACCCCAATATTTATTTTTACCAGCATACAAAATGACTGTTGTCTCAGATTTTTCCCAGCTTGCAATGCGGCCGAGACCTGACATCACTAGTCAGCTGATGACAAGGAGCCTGTCTGCTTCAATGGGTGGAGCAATCGCTTGGTGGGAGAGAGATCAATCTGCAACAGCTGTAGGCACCCTGATTGAAAACCGCACATATTTGAATGGATGCAGCTCATTTATGTTTCAATGGGTGGGGTGGCTGATGTGTGGGAGGGAGGGAAATGGAATTGTGGGATTTGTAGTCAGAAAAAGAAAAGTCAAACAGGAAATACCGGTTCACAAATAGCTAGCCACAGTGTTATGGTAATCTCACAACATAGCCATTTATCCCCAAGACAAGCGCAAATCCTTCCTAAGCATGTCCATTACTGCCTGCCAGGTATGTACTAAAATCACCTTATGGTGGAGAACCCCTTTAAGATTTTTAAATAGAATAGAATTAACAAATCTGTTTAACTTTCTGACACCGTTTGAGCCTAAAACATTTTTTCCCACCGGGCTACCCCTTTAATCCTTCCAGTACTTATCAGCTGCTGTATGCTCCAGAGGAAGTTGTGTAGTTCTTTCCATTCTGAACAAAATGCTCTCTGCTGCCACCTCTGTCCGTGTCAGGAACTGTTTTCTCCTCCTCTGGACAGTTCCTGACACGGACAGAGGTGCAGCAGAGAGCACTGTGCTCAGACTTCCTCTGGAGCATACAGCAACTGATAAGTACTCTAAGGATTAAGATATTTATATAGAATTCATTTACAAATCTGTTTAACTTTTTGTCACCATTTAAAGGGGTATTCCAGGAAGAAAAAAAAATTATATATAAATATACACACTCAACTGGCTCCACAAAGTTAAACAGATTTGTAAATTACTTCTATAAAAAAAAAATCTTAATCCTTCCAATAATTATCAGCTGCTGAAGTTGAGTTGTTCTTTTCTGTCTGGCAACAGTGCTCTCTGCTGACATCTCTGCTTGTCTCGGGAACTGCACAGAGTAGAAGAGTTGGGATTTGCTTCTACTCTGGACACTTCCCGAGACAGGTGTCATCAGAGAGGACTTAGACAGAAAAGAACAACTCAACTTCAGCAGCTCATAAGTACTGAAAGGATTATGATTTTTTTTTTATAGAAGTAATTTACAAATCTGATTAACTTTCTGGAGCCAGTTGATTTATATTTATATATAAAGTTTTTTTTTCCTGGATAACCCCTTTAATTTGAATTTTATTATTATTATAATTTTTTTGGAGTACCCCTTTAAATCTATTTGAATTCCATCTTGTATCCATAACAAAATGGGCAAAAAGTTTAAAGGGGTAAATAGATGTCATCCCGTGAAGCAGTGTTTTTCAAATAGTGTGTCTCCAGCTGTTTCAAAACTACAACTCCCAGCATGCCCGGACAGCCTTCGGCTGTCCGGGCATGCTGGGAGTTGTAGTTTTGAAACAGCTGGAGGCACCCTGCTTGGAAAACACTCCCGTAAAGTCTGCAGGACATGAGGGCTTCGTCCAGGTTTGCTGACGGGGCTAAGCAAGGTTAAGTGTGCGGCATAGGGTAAAGTGGAGTGAGGTTTAGAGTTTCCCCAACTATTCCAATTGGAGGGTAATGAATGTTGATCACCATGTGGACATCGCTTTTTACACCAATGTTACACAATAAGAGGGGGAGGGGGGGGGCACAAACTTTTTCAGCTGTGCGGTGTATATATTGTGCGGGCCGGCATGGGTTGGCACTCTCCGGACACTCAATACTTGGCAGAGTCAGGAGTCTAAATAAAGCCTCGGCAGACAGATACCGATTGCAGGACTTAGAAGGAGGATCCCAGCAGCACAAGGCTGTGGCGGCCCCCCACATGGCTGACCTGTGCCCCCCCCCAGTGCCACCCACATGCCACCTCAAACATATTCCCAAGATGAATCTGAACCAGCAAAGTCTATGGGGGGAGATGTCTATGATTTACGAGCTGCTGAGGCACTAAGAGAGTCCGTGGTGGAGAAGGATCTGGGTGTAGGGCTAGATCATAGAGCACAATGCCAGTCAGCTGCTGCCAAGGCCGGCAGGATAATGCCACGCATTAAGCCACGGGCGGTATTATAACTGATTATAAAGCATTAGTGCCGCCTCATCTGGAATCTGCCACTTTGGTCTTCCAAGTCCTGGAGAGAGTAGGAAGAAGAAGAGCCACGAAACGGCGAAGAGGCCGCAGGAACCGGGGGATTATCCGGGAATTACAGGGAAGAGACGTCTGAGAATCCAGAATAAATCTCTATCGGAATGACCTGTATACAAAACTGTTCCATGTAGTGTCCCCTAGCCTAGAGAAAGGAAAGTTCAGTCTCCAGAGGTGACCAGGCTTCTTTACTGTAAAAGCAGGGATGCAATAGAATAGGATAGATAGCTCAGGAGGGATCACTATAGGTGGGGACCAGATGATTCAGTGTCGAACTCTGATGTGAATGTATAGGATACATGGGTTTCCTGTCATACCGAAGCAATGAGGTGATCAGGCTTCTTTACTGTGAGAGCAGTAAAACTTTGGAGTTACTTTAAGAGAGATCACTACAGGAGAGGACAAGATGGTTCAATGATAAACTCTGATGTAAATGTATAGCATACATGAGTGCCCAGTCATGCCGAAGCAATGAGGTGACCAGGCTTCTTTACTGTAAGAGCAGTGAATCTGTGGTGGAGTCTAAGGAGAGATCACTTTAGGAAAGGAAGTGATAATTTACTGTTCTACAGTATGTATGAAATACAAGGATGTCCTCTTCTGATTGAGGAAAGTAGGTTCAGTCTGAAAAGGTGACCAGGCTTCTTTACTGTAAGAGCAGTGAATCTGTGGTGGAGTCATCTAAGGAGAGATCACTTTAGGAAAGGAAGTGATCATTTACTGTTATACTGTATGTATGTAATACAAGGATGTCCCCTTCTGCTGGAGGAACGTAGTTTCACTCTCCAAAGGTGAACAGGATTCTTTACTGTAAGAGCAGTGAATCTGAGATGGAGTCACTTCAGAAGAGACCCCTGCAGCAAAGGAATTAGTAATTTACTGATAAACTGTGTATATAGCATACAAGTACACTTGCTTCTGCTGGAGGAATGTAGACTTAGTCTCTAAAGGTGAATAAGCTTCTTTACTGTAAGAGCTTGTGAAGCTGTGGGGGAGTAACCTCAGGAGAGGTCACTTTAGGAGAGGACAAGATGATTCCATGATTAACTCTGATGTGTATGTATAGAATGTATGAATGCCTTGTTATGCTGCAGCAAGGAGGTGACCAGGATTCTTTACTCCAAGAGCAGTGAAGCTGTGGTGGACTTACCTCAGGAGAGATCACTACAAGAAAGGAAGTGATAATTTACTGATAGACTGTATGTATAGAATACAAGGATGCCCCCTGCCTGCTGAAGAAATATAGGTTCAGTCTCCAAAGGTAAAAAAGCTTCTTTACTGTAAAAGCGGTGAAGCTGTGGTGGAATCACCTCAGGAGGATTCACTACAGGAGAGGACAAGATGATTCAGTGATGAACTCTGATGTGAATATATAGAATACATGAGTGCCTTGCCATGCTAAAGCAATCAGGGACCAGACTTCTTTACTGTAAGAGCTGTGTATCTATGGAGCAGGCAAGATCACTACAGGAGAGGAAGTGATTTACAATTTACAATAGGTTCAGTCTCCAAAGTTGAACAAGCTTCTTTACTGTAAGAGCGGTAAAGCTGTGGAAAATAAATTGTCAGGAAGAGAAAAGAAAAGGGAACAACTCCCAAGAAGATGACACTGCACTGTAATCCCTGATATGGTCTGTAGAGCCTGTGTCTACCACTATTAGTCAATGTATAGATGGGAATATTGGTCTTTGTTTAGTGGGTTCTTTTCAGTAACAGCATGGAGGTATTATCTGGTCATTGTGTGGTGGTAGAATGTATTGTGATAATATTCGCTTCTTGTATAGTGGTGTTATTTAGTAACTCAATGACCATTATTTAGAGCAGTGTTTCCCAGCCAGTAAGCCTCCAGTCGTTGGCTGTCCGGGAATGCTGGGAGTTGTAGTTTTGCAACAGCTGGAGGCTTCCTGGTTGGGAAAAACTGTCCTAGAGGATGTGCATCTGATGGCTTGTAGAAGCGGCCTCTTTTTATCCAAGTGTACAATGAGCAATATTGTCGTCCCCCCCCCATCCCCCATCCCCCCCACTAGAAACACCTGCAATAAACAATCTCAGTAATGCCAAACCGTACACTGGTCTATATATATATCGTCATGTGTCGGTGTCTCGTCTCCTACTAGGTTCTGACCTTTCACCTTTTATATTTTGCTGTGTGCGATACCAGTAAGACAAAGCGCATGGAATTTCCCAATATAAGCCTACAGTGAAATGAATCCTCTAAATACCCATCATGCACCAGGGCGGAGAACGGACAATAGTTACCACTCGGGAATATGACATCTATTTGCCTCTTCCTGCCACTTTGACTCCCTTTTAATGTAACTAGTTCTCTCTGTGTCATCCTGCAAACTCGGGATTAACCTGTGAGGTCTCCAAAAATCTATAGCCAAAATAATAAAATACAGACTACACCGGCCACCATCTTGGATTGTGAGCAGTGCCTAAGCTGAGACGCCAATGGTGGACACCCTAACACACATATGCGGTCAGCTATCCCATAATAGGGTCATCGTTCTGGTCTGTGGGGTCTCAGCGGCTGAACTTCTACCATTCACATCTTACTTAAAGGGGTTCTCCGCTGCTCAAGGCTTGGAACAAACTGTTCCGAACGCTGGAGCAGGCGCCGGGAGCTCGTGACGTCATGCCCGCCCCCTCAATGCAAGTCTATGGGAGGGGGCATGACGACTGTCACGCCCCCTCCCATAGACTTGCATTGAGGGGGCGGGGCGTGACATCATGAGGGGGAGAGGCTATGGCGTCACAAGCTCCAGCGTTCGGAACAGTTTGTTCCAAATGCTGAGCAGCGGGGGAACCCCTTTAATGAGGACCAGAATTAAAAGGGTACTCCAGTGAAAAAAACATTTTTTTTATACCCCGCCCATCACCTGATTTTTTTAAATTAAGTTCACGCCCATCTGACTTTTAACTAAAGTGTCAGGCAAACTATAAACCTATATATCTCAGGAACAAGAGGGCGTATCAAGAAACTGAAAATTTTTACTTTTTTTTTATACAACTGGTGCCAGAAAGTTCAACAGATTTGTAAGTTACTTCTATTTAAATATCTTAATCCTTCCAGTACTTATCAGCTGCTGTATGCTCCAGAGGAAGTTCTTTTCTTTTTGAATTTCTTTTCAGTCTGACCACAGTGCTCTCTGCTGACACCTCTGTCCATGTCAGGAACTGTCCAGAGCAGGAGAGGTTTGCTATGGGGATTTGCTCCTGCTCTGGACAATTCCTGACATGGACAGAGGTGTCAGCAGAGAGCACTGTGGTCAGACAGAAAGGAAATTCAAAAAGAAAAGAACTTCCTCTGGAGCATAGAGCAGCTGATAAGTACTGGAAGGATTACGATATTTAAATAGAAGTAACTTACAAATGTGTATAACTTTCTGGCACCAGTTGTATAAAAAAAAAATAATAATATATACATATATATATATATATATATATATATATATATATATATGGATATTTCACCGGAGTACCCCTTTAAGGGGGTGCCCTGATCACACACCCTTTTACAGTTTCTTGATTTGCCCTCTTGTTCCTGAGATATGTGGATTTATAATTTGCCTGACACTTCAGTTAAAAGTCAGATGGGTGTGAACTTAATTTAAAAAAAAAAAACTGGTGATGGGCGGGGTTATACAGTCAGGTGGTGTAAATATTGTACATTGAGGGGCGTAGATGCCTAATACACACCCCCTGACTGCGTAATCCCACCCATCACCGGGACTCGGCAGTATTAACCCTATAGATGCTGTGGTCAGTACTGATCACGCCATCTGTTTAACTGACAGGGAGAGCGGACTACCTCTTACCCCATCAGCAACCCCACAATGCGATTGCAGGGTCCTGATGGTTGCCCATCTCCCAGCATGTCCTTACTGTCAGGACGTGCTGGGAATTGTAGATGTGTACCATATAGGAGAACATTTTTTACACATTTAAAGGGGTACTCTGCCCCTAGACATCTTATTCCCTATCTAAAGGATGTGATGTCACGGCCATGCCCCCTCAATGCAAGTCTATGTGAGGGGGCGTGGCGGCCATCACGTTTCCTTCCATATACTTGCACTGAGAGGGAGGGCATGATGTCACAAGGGGGGTGTGGCCGTGACGTCAGCGCCGCATTGCTAGTCATCAGGCACAGAGCGAACTTCGCTCCCTGCACCGGATGACTGTGGTGCCACAGCAAATATCACGGGGAGTCCCTTTTGGATAGGGGATAAGATGTCTAGGGGCGGAGTACCCCTTTAATTTGTGGTGTTCGAAATGTGTACATGCATCAAATTTATGAAATGGTGCAGGGCATGTGATAAATATGGGGTGGTACAATTTACTTCAGTACATCCCTTTGTATGGTGCCTCCTCTGGGACTTATTTACTGGTTGCGCCAAAATGTGCGACTTTTTAAACAAGCTGTTCAAAGGCAGTTTTGTAAGCCAGGATTGGCCTGGGGTAGACTCCAGGTGTTTTGGGAGGGACCTTTAGAAAAGGATGCAACGATAAATCCCTGACCACTGCATCTGCCGACAGACATTTGACTGTCATACTGTTTTCTCTCAAAAAGTCGCAAAGTAATGCAAGTGTGACTTTTTTGCGCCAAACCACAGCAGAAAAAAAAGCCTAAATCTTTTGATTAATTCCCCCCCACACTGCTCTCACAAATTCTCCTTTATCTCCACCATCCAATGTTTGTAACCTCACTTCGATAGTCTACCATGAACCCATCATGAGCCCATTGCCGGATCTGCAGGACCAGAAAACCCACGGTCTGCTCTCACATATTCTCACACAGGTATTGATTTAATGGTGAGATGATGGCATGAAGAAGCTTCCAGAATGAGGTTTACTATATAAAGATGTCACCAAACAAGAATCAGCATCTCCCATGAGAGTAAGGTCAGGAAAGTGTTTCTCACCATCAGAAGAAGGACCAGAGAATTTCATATCATTTTCATTACTAGGCCAAATTGCCAAATAAAAATAAAAAAGTCGTCAATGTAGCGTCCCTACCATCTGATGCACTATAAGAACGGCCTATACGTTCAAAAAAATCAAATGTGAAGATGAAGTTTTGCTAAAGACTGGGAGATTTTGGACACCAAGGAGGCACCTTCAATTTCAAGACACTAAGACCCTTAAAATGATGACACAATAATAAATCAATGACCATAGCAATAAACTAAATGTCTCTCCAAAATAACTACGACATCTTTAGTGGTTCTGGAATTAGGAACACATGAATTTCATGTCCGATACCACCCAATGGAACCTTCTCCCCCTGATGTTCTATAAAGTTGTCATACTTCCTTTCTGTCCCACAAATAACAGAGCTGAGTCTTTCAGAAGTGACCTCAGAGCTGAATGCGCTTATGTCGGATCACATGGTGGACTTCAATGCCTGTTTGTATTCTGTAGCATGACTGTGACTCGTGGAGCATCTGAACACACAATTGAGCCCCCCTCGTCTGCTCGGTGTGAAGCTATATTGGAATTAGCCTTAGGTTGTTTCTAAGCCACCTGTTCTAATTTCGTTACGTTGAGGAGAAAAAAAACCAATAGCAGAAGTAGATCCGTGTGACTGATCACATAGTTGTCTCAGGCCCTGATCTACTAGAAACAGAATCTTCAAGATATTTTGACTTCATCCTTTAATGGACAAACTTTCCAGGTAAAATGAATCAATGTGCTCTCCTCAGGATGGGCCATCAATAGCTTACATTGTTATGGCAATGGATTTATGAAACCATGTGGTGGACCTTGATGCTCAGTTTGTAAAATGGCGGTTATACATTTCTTTATGTTTTGTTCACTGTTGTTCTGGTTACATAAACCAATGATCAATCTGTTGACCTATTAATGTGGCCTCTGCTTTGGTCTTTGAGCGAGTCTGTCCTAATCTGTGACCTGAGTGGAGCCTCTACCATACTATGTGACCTGAGTGGAGCCTCTACCATACTCTGTGACCTGAGTGGAGCCTCTACCATACTCTGTGTCCTGAATGGAGCCTCTACCATACTCTGTGTCCTGAATGGAGCCTCTACCATACTCTGTGTCCTGAATGGAGCCTCTACCATACTCTGTGACCTGAATGGAGCCTCTACCATACTCTGTGACCTGAGTGGAGCCTCTACCATACTCTGTGACCTGAGTGGAGCCTCTACCATACTCTGTGACCTGAATGGAGCCTCTATCATACTCTTTCTTGTTCTGTGACCTGGCTGACACTATTTTCTCTGACGTGGAGAGTATCTCGGTTTTGTTCTATAGTCGGGGGGTTAGTGGAGCCTCTACAATACTCTGTGACATGAGTGGAGCCTCTACCCTACTCTGTGACCTGAATGGAGCCTTTTCGGTTTTGATCCATAGTCGGGGGGGGGGGTCTTAGCTCCATAACTTGTGTGGAGCTTCTGCTTTGCTGTATGACCTTTGTCCACTTCGCACTATGGTTTGGACAGAGCTTCCATTTTGCTCTATGACCTTGGTGGGGCCATCTACTTTGCTGGAGGAGGTGCGGAAGTTCCCGCTGAAATATTTGGTGTCATCCTCTGGGAGTAGACTCCATCACTCACCACCAGTATACATCTCTACACACCTGTAGCCACAGGAACCACTAGTGGAGACCATTGTATTTTAGGCCACGTCTTCCACAGAATAAACCCACAGAAGGTGCCAAATGGCTACAGCACTCCACACAACCCTAGCAGGTGCCCCCCGATGTCTGTGGATCTGATACGACACAATCCAGACATGTACTTGGGTCTCACATTATGGAGAAATCAATAACTTCTTGGCTGCAAAAGATGTGACACGGTGTCTGCACTGAATTAAGAAAGTGAAAATAACCCGTCACTATTCCCCCGCCCCTCACGCTAAATTTACATTGAACCTAAAATTGCGCTCATCCCTGTGACTGGTCACTCTCTGCCCCCTGTACAGGTCATGGAGGTTGTCATCCTGAGACCTCTTCACCCCTGGGGGAGGCTCCTCAGGGCTGGTGGCAGCTGCCAGGATATAATGGATTACAGGAGACCTAGGGACACCACAGATGGGGCGGAGGAGGGGACAGAACTGGGAAGACTGACAGCCGCTACATCTGTGTGACAGTATAAAATATGTGCTCACAAGTGCTGAGGGTATCAGCATTACACTACATCAACTTTAACCCTGTGCTGCCTGGAGAGGATGGTCAGAGGGCACTCGCCAGTAAAGTGTAAGCTCTTAGGATGAGCAGGGCCCTCTCTCTTGTAGAGTGTAAGCTCTTATGGGCAGGGTCCTCTCTCCTGTAGAGTGTAAGCTCTTATGTACTGGGTCCTCTCTCCTGTAGAGTGTAAGCTCTTATGGACAGGGTCTTCTCTCTTGTAGAGTGTAAGCTCTTATGGGCAGGGTCCTCTCTCCTGTAGAGTGTAAGCTCTTATGGGCAGGGTCCTCTCTCTTGTAGAGTGTAAGCTCTTATGGGCAGGGTCCTCTCTCCTGTAGAGTGTAAGCTCTTATGTGCAGGGTCCTCTCTCCTGTAGAGTGTAAGCTCTTATGGGCAGGGTCCTCTCTCCTGTAGAGTGTAAGCTCTTATGGGCAGGGTCCTCTCTCCTGTAGAGTGTAAGCTCTTATGGGCAGGGCCCTCTCTCCTGTAGAGTGTAAGCTCTTATGGGCAAGGCCCTCTCTCCTGTAGAGTGTAAGCTCTTATGTACAGGGCCCTCTCTCCTGTAGAGTGTAAGCTCTTATGGACAGGGTCCTCTCTCTTGTAGAGTGTAAGCTCTTATGGGCAGGGTCCTCTCTCCTGTAGAGTGTAAGCTCTTATGGGCAGGGTCCTCTCTCCTGTAGAGTGTAAGCTCTTATGGGCAGGGTCCTCTCTCCTGTAGAGTGTAAGCTCTTATGTACAGGGTCCTCTCTCCTGTAGAGTGTAAGCTCTTATGGGCAGGGCCCTCTCTCCTGTAGAGTGTAAGCTCTTATGGGCAAGGCCCTCTCTCCTGTAGAGTGTAAGCTCTTATGTGCAGGGTCCTCTCTCCTGTAGAGTGTAAGCTCTTATGGGCAGGGTCCTCTCTCCTGTAGAGTGTAAGCTCTTATGGGCAGGGTCCTCTCTCCTGTAGAGTGTAAGCTCTTATGGGCAGGGTCCTCTCTCCTGTAGAGTGTAAGCGCTTATGGGCAGGGCCCTCTCTCCTGTAGAGTGTAAGCTCTTATGGGCAGGGCCCTCTCTCCTGTAGAGTGTAAGCTCTTATGGGCAGGGTCCTCTCTCCTGTAGAGTGTAAGCTCTTATGGACAGGGTCTTCTCTCCTGTAGAGTATAATCTCTTATGGGCAGGGTCCTCTCTCCTGTAGAGTGTAAGCTCTTATGGGCAGGGTCCTCTCTCCTGTAGAGTGTAAGCTCTTATGGGCAGGGTCCTCTCTCCTGTAGAGTGTAAGCTCTTATGGGCAGGGTCCTCTCTCCTGTAGAGTGTAAGCTCTTATGGGCAGGGCCCTCTCTCCTGTAGAGTGTAAGCTCTTATGGGCAAGGCCCTCTCTCCTGTAGAGTGTAAGCTCTTATGTGCAGGGTCCTCTCTCCTGTAGAGTGTAAGCTCTTATGGGCAGGGTCCTCTCTCCTGTAGAGTGTAAGCTCTTATGGGCAGGGTCCTCTCTCCTGTAGAGTGTAAGCTCTTATGGGCAGGGTCCTCTCTCCTGTAGAGTGTAAGCGCTTATGGGCAGGGCCCTCTCTCCTGTAGAGTGTAAGCTCTTATGGGCAGGGCCCTCTCTCCTGTAGAGTGTAAGCTCTTATGGGCAGGGTCCTCTCTCCTGTAGAGTGTAAGCTCTTATGGACAGGGTCTTCTCTCCTGTAGAGTATAATCTCTTATGGGCAGGGTCCTCTCTCCTGTAGAGTGTAAGCTCTTATGGGCAGGGTCCTCTCTCCTGTAGAGTGTAAGCTCTTATGGGCAGGGTCCTCTCTCCTGTAGAGTGTAAGCTCTTATGGGCAGGGTCCTCTCTCCTGTAGAGTGTAAGCTCTTATGGGCAGGGTCCTCTCTCCTGTAGAGTGTAAGCTCATAGGATGAGTGGGGTCTTCGCTCTGTAGAGTCCAAGCTCTTGGATGTTAAAGGGGTACTCCGGTGAAAATCTTTTTTCTTTTAAATCAACTGGTGGCAGAAAGTTAAACATATTTGTAAATTACTTCTATTAAAAAATCTTAATCCTTCCTGTACTTATTAGCTGCTGAATACTACAGAGGAAATTCTTTTCTTTTTGGAATGCTCTCTGATGACATCACGAGCACAGTTCTCTCTGCTGACATAACGTCAGCAGAGAGAATTGTGCTCGTGATAATAATAATAATAATAACACTTTATTTATTGTTGTCCTTAGTGGGATTTGAACCCAAGTCCCTAGCACTGCAAGGCAGCAGTGTTAACCACTGAGCCACCATGCTGCCCTTAGCATACATCTGCTGTGCATGGTTGCTAAAATGGACAGAGATGTCAGCAGAGAGCACTGTGCTCGTGATGTCATCAGTGTTCCAAAAAGAAAGGAATTTCCTCTGTAGCATTCAGCAGCTAATAAGTACTGGAAGGATTAAGATTTTTTAATAGAAGTAATTTACAAATATGTTTAACTTTCTTCCACCAGTTGATTTAAAAGAAAAAAGGTTTTCACCGGAGTACCCCTTTAAATATGGTCCCCTCTCCTGTAGAGTGAGCCAGGATCCCACTGGCCATAGGAGCTTACATTCTACAGGAGAGAGAGAGACCTCACTGACCACTACAGTAGAGAACCCCACTGACCATAAGAACCTACATTCTACAGTAGAGGACCCCACTGACCATAAGAACCTAGACTCTACAGTAGAGGACCCCACTGACCATAAAGGCCTACACTCTACAGTAGAGGACCCCACTGACCATAAGAACCTAGACTCTACAGTAGAGGACCCCACTGACCATAATAACCTACACTCTACAGTAGAGGACCCCACTGACCATAAGAACCTAGACTCTACAGTAGAGGACCCCACTGACCATAATAACCTACACTCTACAGTAGAGGACCCCACTGACCATAAGAACCTAGACTCTACAGTAGAGGACCCCACTGACCATAAGAACCTAGACTCTACAGTAGAGGACCCCACTGACCATAAGGGCCTACACTCTACAGTAGAGGACCCCACTGACCATAAGAACCTAGACTCTACAGTAGAGGACCCCACTGACCATAAGGGCCTACACTCTACAGTAGAGGACCCCACTGACCATAAGAACCTAGACTCTACAGTAGAGGACCCCACTGACCATAAAGGCCTACACTCTACAGTAGAGGACCCCACTGACCATAAGAACTTACACTCTACAGTAGAGGACCCCACTGACCATAAGAACCTACACTCTACAGTAGAGGACCCCACTGACGATACGAGCTTATACTCTACAGTAGAGGACCCCACTGACCATAAGAACCTACACTCCATAATATCTCTCCTCTCCCTCATCCATGTGTCAGATTTCAGCTTTGTACATATAGGATCCATACAATGATTCTGTTTAGCACTTTATTGCACCTGCATTGTGAGGTTTCTGCTCCTCTAAGTCTAAAGGACTGTTCACATCACGACATGATACGCAAACAGTGATGCCCCCTGAGGAAGCTTAGTAGGGGTGAAACATGTGTTGGGGTACACGCACTATTTGGTAAGGATTCTCACATGGCAAATATTTGGTAGTTTACATCATTGGGGTTCTCTTTGTGTTGGCTGGATTTATGTTCATGTTGTTTTTTATACTAGTACACATGTCTCTTTCCTACCTGTGGGTAGTTCATGGTCTACGCCTATGACTTCTTGTTTCTTCTTCCTCAGATGTGCGGGGTTCTTGTGGAGGTGGGTAGGGCGTAGCAATTTTTTCCTTTTTACGTATGTATGTAACTTTAACATGTGTTCATGAAGCATTACTGTTTTAATATATCCTTTGTGCTATTGTGCATTTTTTTACATTTTATTTTATTTTTTGGTGTTTTACATAAAAGACACAAATAAATGGAACTTTACACAGCTGGCTACTTTTTCATATGAATACATTAAATGTATTCCTGTACATTTTTAGACATTTTATGTTTTTTTTACATTACTCATACACCATATACATTTTTTCTTTTACATATTTTCCTTTTCAATTCCAGTCCTGTATAGGCCTGAAAATAACAGCAGAATTAGTCAGACATATGGAACATAAGACAGATATGTATGATGGGCGGATTGCATAATCATGATGTGAACAGTGCCTGAGGCACATATGGTTTTACTATTACATTCTGCAGAGTTCACACCAGCAGAGGAGGCGTTCTGACCGGCTCCAGTGACCAATGGGCGACATATGTCACTGTTCACATGTGGTGGACGGATCAAACCTGATCTCCTCTCAAGGGATGAGATAAACTTCACAATGTGGCTGCACTGAAGATTCTCAGAAATGGCCCCGAATGTATGGAGGAGTGTATGGGGGAGTGTACGGGGGAATGTATGGAGGAGTGTATGGGAGGGAATGTATGGAGGAGTGTATGGGAGGGAATGTATGGAGGAGTGTACAGGGGGGGGGGGGAATGTATGGAGAAGTGTATAAAGGAGTGTACGGGGGGGGGGAAATGTATGGAGGAGTGTACGGGGGAAATGTATGGAGGAATATATGGAGGAGTGTAAAGGGGGGGAATGTATGGAGGAATGTATGGAGGAGTGTACGGGGAAATGTATGGAAGAGTGTACGGGGGGGGATGTATGGAGGAATTCATGTAGGAGTGTACGAGGGAATGTATGGAGAAGTGTATGGGGGAACGTATGGAGGAATGTATGAAGGAGTATATGGGGGAATGTATGGAGGAGTGTACAGAGGAATGTGTGGAGGAGTGTACAGAGGAATGTATGGAGGAGTGTAAGGGGGAATTTACGGAGGAGTGTATGGGGGAATGTATGGAGGAGTGTATGGGGGAAATGTACGGAGGAATGTACGGGGGAATATATGGAGGAGTGTAATGGGGAATGTACGGAGGAGTGTATGGGGGAGTGTATGGGGGAATGTATGGAGGAGCGTATGGAGGAATATATGGAGGAGCGTATGGATGAATGTATGGGGGAATGTATGAAGAAGTGTACGGGGGAATGTATGCAGGAGTGTATGAAGGAATGTACGGGGGAATGTATGAAGGAATGTACGGGGGAATGTATGGAGGAGTGTACGGGGGAATGTATGGAGGAATATATGGAGGAGTGTACGGGGGAATGTATGGAGGAATATATGGAGGAGTGTACGGGGGAATGTATGGAGGAATATATGGAGGAGTGTACGGGGGAATGTATGGAGGAGTGTACAGGGGAATGTATGGAGGAATGTACAGGGGAATGTATGGAGGAATGTATGGAGGAACGTATGGAGGAATGTACGGTGGAATGTATGGCGGAGTGTACGGGGGAATGTATGGAGGAATGTATGGAGGAGTGTACGGGGGAATGTATGGAGGAGTATATGGAGGAGTGTACGGGGGAATGTATGGAGGAGTGTACAGGGGAATGTATGGAGGAATGTACAGGGGAATGTATGGAGGAATGTATGGAGGAGTGTACGGGGGAATGTATGGCGGAGTGTACGGAGGAATGTATGGAGAAATATACGGAGGAGTGTACGGGAGAATGTATGGAGGAGTGTACGGGGGAATGTATGGAGGAGTGTACGGGAGAATGTATGGAGGAGTGTACGGGGGAATGTACGGGAGAATGTATGGAGGAGTGTACGGGGGAATGTATGGAGGCGTGTACAGGGGAATGTATGGAGGCGTGTACGGGGGAATGTATGGAGGAGTGTACGGGGGAATGTATGGAGGAATATATGGAGGAGTGTACAGGGAAATGTATGGAGGAATATATGGAGGAGTGTACAGGGAAATGTATGAAGGAATGTACGGGGGAATGTATGGAGGAATGTACTGGGGAATGTATGGAGGAATGTATGGAGGAGTGTACGGGAGAATGTATGGAGGAATGTATGGAGGAGTGTACGGGAGAATGTATGGAGGAATGTACGGGGGAATGTATGGAGGAGTGTACAGGGGAATGTATGAAGGAGTGTACAGGGGAATGTATGGAGGAATGTACGGGGGAATGTATGGAGGAGTGTACAGGGGAATGTATGGAGGAATGTACGGGGGAATGTATGGAGGAGTGTACAGGGGAATGTATGAAGGAGTGTACAGGGGAATGTATGGAGGAATGTACGGGGGAATGTATGGAGGAGTGTACGGGGGAAATGTATGGAGGAGTGTACGGGGGAATGTATAGAGGAGTATACAGGGGGAAATGTATGGAGGAGTGTACGGGGGAATGTATGGAGGAGTATACAGGGGGAATGTATGGAGGAGTATACAGGGGGAATGTATGGAGGAGTGTACAGGGGAATGTATGGAGGAGTGTACGGGGGAATGTATGGAGGAATGTATGAAGGAGTGTACGGGGGAATGTATATAGGAGTGTACAGAGGAATGTATGGAGGAATGTATGGAGGAATGTACAGGGGAATGTATGGAGGAATGTATGGAGGAGTGTACGGAGGAATGTATGGAGGAGTGTACAGGGGAATGTATGGAGGAGTGTACAGGGGAATGTATGGAGGAATGTATGGAGGAGTGTACGGGGGAACGTATGGAGGAATGTATGAAGGAGTGTACGGGGAATGTATGAAGGAGTGTACGGGGAATGTATGGAGGAATATGTGGTGTCACGGTCCGGAATTTCATACGTTACCTTGTGGTGAGGTCCCCAAAGTCAGAGTCCTTAGGAACAGTAGGGGTCCTCTACCTTAGCTAGCCCCTCGTCACCCCTTAGTTAGCTAGTATTTATGTAAATAAGAATGTAAATATGTCTATTAAAGATTCCTACCTTGTTCGCGTCGCAGGACCTGCAGGTCATGTGACTTAGTTCAGAACTCTATGGTTTGCTGAAGGACCTTTGGTGGTTCTCATGTCACGTGTTCACCCACAATGCAATGTAACGGTGAGTGACAGTTGTTATAGACCAATCCAAAACGGCCAGCCCCTGCCCATATAAGGGAGCTGCAGTGGCATTGCGATCCGCTCCGCAGCACCCCCCCTCCCCAGCTACACCGACACCCCCATCTGTGCCCGACCGGCCTCCCGTCCGCCAGCACCCCCCCCCCCCCGGCCTTCATCGCCGCTGTGTGCCCATCCGTCTCTGTCTGTGTGTGACTCTGTGTGTGTGTGTGTATGTGTGACTGTGTGTATGTGACTGTGTGACTCTGTGTGTGTGACTCTGTGTGTGACTCTGTGTGTGTGTGACTCTGTGTGTTTGTGTGACTGTGTGTGCGACTGTGACTGTGTGTGTGTGTGTGACTGTGTGTGTGTGTGACTGTGTGTGTGTTTGTGTGTGTGACTCTGTGTGTGTGACTGTGTGTTTGTGTGTGTGACTCTGTGTGTGTGTGACTCTGTGTGTTTGTGTGACTGTGTGTGTGTGTGACTGTGACTGTGTGTGTGTCTGTGAGTGTGTGTCTCTCTGACTCTGTGTGTGTGTTTGTGTGTGTGTCTCTGTGTTGTCTATGTTTTTTTTGTGTGTGTGTGTGTGTGGGGGGAGGAACCAGCCATCTAATGTGGGGAGACTTTGACCCATTGTGGGGAACCTGCAAGGGAACCTGCGGCCTAATGTGGGGAAACTACTACCAAATGTGCGGAGTCTATGCTACCTAATGTGGGGCGTCTACGCTACCTAATGTGGGGAAACTGCTACCTAATGTGGGGAATCTGTGCTACCAAATGTGGGGAGTCTATGCTACCTAATGTGGGGAATCTGTGCTACCGAATGTGGGGAATCTATGCTACCTAATGTGGAGAATCTGCGCTACCTAATGTGGGGAAATTGCTACCTAATGTGGGGAATCTGCGCTACCTAATGTGGGGAAATTGCTACCTAATGTGGGGTAACTGGTACCTACCTAATGTGGGGGAACTGGCACCAAATGTGGGGAATCTATGCTGCCTAATGTGGGGAAAATATGCTACCTAATGTGGGGAAACTGCTACCTACCTAATCTGGGGGAACTGCTGCCTACCTAAAGTGGGGGAACTGCTGCCTACCTAATGTCTCCCCCTGGCAGTAGCACCCTCATCATCCACCAGCAACACCCCCCCCCCCCCAGCAGTAGCACCTCCATCAGCAGATCCTGATGGTGGATGATGGTGGTGCTCCTGTCAGGAGGATGATCCTGCCGATGGATGATGGGGGTGATACTGCCAGGGGGATGGCCAGTAGCACCCTCATCATCCTCCAGCAACACCCCCCCAGTAGTAGCACCCCCATTATCCACTAGCATCACCACCAATACCTCCCTCCCGTGGTAATAGCATCAGCTAACGGATGTTGAGGGGTGTTACTGCGGTTGTGGTATTATATTCAGAGGGTGCACTGTATGGCAACTGTTACGCCGAGCGCTCCGGGTCCCCGCTCCTCCCCGGAGCGCTCGCAACATCCTCGCTACGGCAGCGCCCCGGTCAGATCCACTGACCGGGTGCGCTGCGATACCGCCTCCAGCCGGGATGCGATTCGCGATGCGGGTGGCGCCCGCTCGCGATGCGCACCCCGGCTTCCGTACCTGACTCGCTCTCCCTCGGTCCTGTCCCGGCGCGCGCGCGCCGGGTCTCTGCGATTTAAAGGGCCACTGCGCCACTGATTGGCGCAGTGGTTCCAATTAGTGTCTTCACCTGTGCACTCCCTATGTATACCTCACTTCCCCTGCACTCCCTCGCCGGATCTTGTTGCCCTTGTGCCTAGTGAAAGCGTTCCCTTGTGTGTTCCTAGCCTGTGTTCCAGACCTCCTGCCGTTGCCCCTGACTACGATCCTTGCTGCCTGCCCCGACCTTCTGCTACGTCCGACCTTGCTTTTGTCTACTCCCTTGTACCGCGCCTATCTTCAGCAGTCAGAGAGGTTGAGCCATTGCTAGTGGATACGACCTGGTTACTACCGCCGCAGCAAGACCATCCCGCTTTGCGGCGGGCTCTGGTGAACACCAGTAGTAACTTAGAACCGGTCCACTAGCACGGTCCACGCCAATCCCTCTCTGGCACAGAGGATCCACCTCCTGCCAGCCGGCATCGTGACAGTAGATCCGGCCATGGATCCCGCTGAAGTACCTCTGCCAGTTGTCGCCGACCTCACCACGGTGGTCGCCCAGCAGTCACAACAGATAGCGCAACAAGGCCACCAGCTGTCTCAACTGACCGTGATGCTACAGCAGCTACTACCACAGCTTCAGCAATCATCTCCTCCGCCAGCTCCTGCACCTCCTCCGCAGCGAGTGGCCGCTTCAGGCCTACGACTATCCTTGCCGGATAAATTTGATGGGGACTCTAAGTTTTGCCGTGGCTTTCTTTCACAATGTTCCCTGCACTTGGAGATGATGTCGGACCAGTTTCCTACTGAAAGGTCTAAGGTGGCTTTCGTAGTCAGTCTTCTGTCTGGAAAAGCTCTGTCATGGGCCACACCGCTCTGGGACCGCAATGACCCCGTCACTGCCTCTGTACACTCCTTCTTCTCGGAAATTCGTAGTATCTTTGAGGAACCTGCCCAAGCCTCTTCTGCTGAGACTGCCCTGCTGAACCTGGTCCAGGGTAATTCTTCTGTTGGCGAGTACGCCATACAATTCCGTACTCTTGCTTCTGAACTATCCTGGAATAATGAGGCCCTCTGCGCGACCTTTAAAAAAGGCCTATCCAGCAACATTAAAGATGTTCTGGCCGCACGAGAAATTCCTGCTAATCTACATGAACTCATTCATCTTGCCACTCGCATTGACATGCGTTTTTCCGAAAGGCGTCAGGAGCTCCGCCAGGATATGGACTTTGTTCGCTCTAGGCGTTTTTTCTCCCCGGCTCCTCTCTCCTCTGGTCCTCTGCAATCCGTTCCTGTGCCTCCCGCCGTGGAGGCTATGCAAGTTGACCGGTCTCGCCTGACACCTCAAGAGAGGACACGACGCCGCATGGAGAATCTCTGCCTGTACTGTGCCGGTACCGAATACTTCCTGAAGGATTGTCCTATCCGTCCTCCCCGCCTGGAAAGACGCACGCTGACTCCGCACAAAGGTGAGACAGTCCTTGATGTCAACTCTGCTTCTCCACGTCTTACTGTGCCTGTGCGGATATCTGCATCTACCTTCTCCTTCTCTACTATGGCCTTCTTGGATTCCGGATCTGCAGGAAACTTTATTTTGGCCTCTCTCATCAACAGGTTCAACATCCCGGTAACCAGTCTCGCCAGACCCCTCTACATCAATTGTGTTAACAATGAAAGATTGGACTGTACCATACGTTACCGCACGGAGCCCCTTCTAATGTGCATCGGACCTCATCATGAAAAAATTGAGTTTTTGGTCCTCTCCAATTGCACTTCCGAAATTCTCCTTGGACTACCGTGGCTTCAACGCCATTCCCCAACCCTGGATTGGTCCACAGGGGAGATCAAGAGCTGGGGTACCTCTTGTTTCAAGGTCTGCCTTTTCTTCTGCTCCCGTGCTCTCCAGACCTGACCCATCTAAACCCTTCCTATTGGAGGTTGATGCCTCCTCAGTAGGAGCTGGAGCGGTTCTTCTACAAAAAAATTCTTCTGGGCATGCTGTTACTTGTGGGTTTTTTTCTAGGACCTTCTCTCCGGCGGAGAGGAACTACTCCATCGGGGATCGAGAGCTACTGGCCATTAAATTAGCACTTGAGGAATGGAGGCATCTGCTGGAGGGATCAAAATTTCCAGTTATTATTTACACCGATCACAAGAATCTCTCCTATCTCCAGTCTGCCCAACGGCTGAACCCTCGCCAGGCCAGGTGGTCTCTGTTCTTTGCCCGGTTTAATTTTGAAATTCACTTTCGCCCTGCCGATAAGAACATTAGGGCCGATGCTCTCTCTTGTTCCTCGGATGCCTCGGAAGTAGAGCTCTCTCCGCAACACATCATTCCTCCTGACTGCCTGATCTCCACTTCTCCAGCCTCCATCAGGCAAACTCCTCCAGGGAAGACCTTCGTCTCTCCACGCCAACGCCTCGGAATCCTCAAATGGGGTCACTCCTCCCATCTCGCAGGCCATGCGGGCATCAAGAAATCCTTGCAACTCATCTCTCGTTTCTATTGGTGGCCGACTCTGGAAACGGATGTTGTTGATTTTGTGCGGGCCTGCACTGTCTGTGCCCGGGATAAGACTCCTCGCCAGAAGCCTGCTGGTCTTCTTCATCCTCTGCCTGTCCCCGAACAGCCTTGGTCTCTGATTGGTATGGACTTTATTACAGACTTACCCCCATCCCGTGGCAACACTGTTGTTTGGGTGGTCGTTGATCGATTTTCCAAGATGGCACATTTTATTCCTCTTCCTGGTCTTCCTTCAGCGCCTCAGTTGGCAAAACAATTTTTTGTACACATTTTTCGTCTTCACGGGTTGCCCACGCAGATCGTCTCGGATAGAGGCGTCCAATTCGTGTCAAAATTCTGGAGGGCTCTCTGTAAACAACTCAAGATTAAATTAAACTTTTCTTCTGCTTATCATCCTCAATCCAATGGGCAAGTAGAAAGAATTAACCAGGTCCTGGGTGATTATTTACGGCATTTTGTTTCCTCCCGCCAGGATGACTGGGCAGATCTTCTTCCATGGGCCGAATTCTCGTACAACTTCAGAGTCTCTGAATCTTCTTCCAAATCCCCATTTTTCGTGGTGTACGGCCGTCACCCTCTTCCCCCCCTCCCTACTCCCTTGCCCTCTGGTTTGCCCGCTGTGGATGAAATAACTCGTGATCTTTCCACCATATGGAAAGAGACCCAAAATTCTCTCTTACAGGCTTCATCACGCATGAAGAAGTTTGCTGATAAGAAAAGAAGAGCTCCCCCCATTTTTTCTCCCGGAGACAAGGTATGGCTCTCCGCTAAATATGTCCGCTTCCGTGTTCCCAGCTACAAATTGGGACCACGCTATCTTGGTCCTTTCAAAATCTTGTGCCAAATTAATCCTGTCTCTTACAAACTTCTTCTTCCTCCTTCTCTTCGTATTCCTAATGCCTTTCATGTCTCTCTTCTTAAACCACTCATCATCAACCGTTTCTCTCCCAAACTTATTTCTCCTACTCCTGTCTCCGGTTCTTCAGACATCTTCACCGTAAAGGAGATACTGGCCTCCAAAAAGGTCAGAGGAAAAACTTTCTTTTTAGTGGACTGGGAGGGCTGTGGTCCTGAAGAGAGATCCTGGGAACCTGAGGACAATATCCTAGATAAAAGTCTGGTCCTCAGGTTCTCAGGCTCTAAGAAGAGGGGGAGACCCAAGGGGGGGGGGGTACTGTTACGCCGAGCGCTCCGGGTCCCCGCTCCTCCCCGGAGCGCTCGCAACATCCTCGCTACGGCAGCGCCCCGGTCAGATCCACTGACCGGGTGCGCTGCGATACCGCCTCCAGCCGGGATGCGATTCGCGATGCGGGTGGCGCCCGCTCGCGATGCGCACCCCGGCTTCCGTACCTGACTCGCTCTCCCTCGGTCCTGTCCCGGCGCGCGCGGCCCCGCTCCCTAGGGCGCGCGCGCGCCGGGTCTCTGCGATTTAAAGGGCCACTGCGCGACTGATTGGCGCAGTGGTTCCAATTAGTGTGTTCACCTGTGCACTTCCCTATTAATACCTCACTTCCCCTGCACTTCCTTGCCGGATCTTGTTGCCATTGTGCCAGTGAAAGCGTTCCCTTGTGTGTTCCTAGCCTGTGTTCCAGACCTCCTGTCGTTGCCCCTGACTACGATCCTTGCTGCCTGCCCCGACCTTCTGCTACGTCCGACCTTGCTTTTGTCTACTCCCTTGTACCGCGCCTATCTTCAGCAGTCAGAGAGGTTGAGCCGTTGCTAGTGGATACGACCTGGTTACTACCGCCGCAGCAAGACCATCCCGCTTTGCGGCGGGCTCTGGTGAACACCAGTAGTAACTTAGAACCGGTCCACTAGCACGGTCCACGCCAATCCCTCTCTGGCACAGAGGATCCACCTCCTGCCAGCCGGCTTCGTGACAGCAACGTTATATTCAGAGGGCGCAGTTTGTGGTATTATTATATTCAGAGGACGCAGTGGGTGGTAGTATTATATTCAGAGGGTACAGTGTGTGGCGGTATTATATTCAGGGGTACAGTATGTGGCAGATTTATATTCAGAGTGTACAGTATGTGTTGGTATTATATTCAGAATGTACAGATGTGTGGTAGTATTATATTCAGTGGGTACAGTGTATGGAAGGTTTATAATCAAAGAGTATAGTGTATAGTAGTATTATATTTAGAGGATACAGTGTCTGGCAGGTTTATAATAATACTTGTTTTCATATAGAGGATGAGAATGCGCTGACATAGTGAGGAGACGTCTGGGCGTCACATTCTGCAGAGAGATGTTTTAGCTGGACGAGGCGGTATGTACCATCTGAATTAGATAAGGGAAGACTATAGAGAAGACGTCACCTGTAGTCACTGATATCATTGTGTATTCTCCTCACTATAGAGAAGACGTCACCTGTAGTCACTGATATCATTGTGTATTCTCCTCACTATAGAGAATACATCACCTGTAGTCACTGATATCATCGTGTATTCTCCTCACTATAGAGAAGACGTCACCTGTAATAACTGATATCATCGTGTATTCTCCTCTCTATAGAGAAGACGTCACCTGTAGTCACTGATATCATTGTGTATTCTCCTCTCTATAGAGAAGATGTCACCTGTAGTCACTGATATCATTGTGTATTCTCCTCACTATAGAGAAGACGTCACCTGTATTCACTGATCTCTATAGTGAGGAGAATACACAATGATATCAGTGACTACAGGTGACATCTCTATAGTGAGGAGAATACACAATGATATCAGTGACTACAGGTGACGTCTTCTCTATAGTGAGGAGAATACACAATGATATCAGTGACTACAGGTGACATCTTCTCTATAGTGAGGAGGATACACAATGATATCAGTGACTACAGGTGACATCTTCTCTATAGTGAGGAGAATACACAATGATAAGACGTCACCTGTAGTCACTGATATCATTGTGTATTCTCCTCACTATAGAGAAGATGTCACCTGTAGTCACTGATATCATTGTACATTCTCCTCTCTATGTCAGAGCTGTAGTCGCTTGTCAGTTCTACAGTTATGGTCAGTGAAACTACAACTCCCAGCATAACCTCACCACTGCTAAAGGGGTACTCTACTGGAAAACATTTTTTTTAATCAACTGGTGCTACAAAGTTAAACAGATTTGTAAATTACTTCTATTTAAAAATCGTAATCCTTCCAGTACTCATTAGCTGCTGTATAAGCGATTCACAGGAAGTTATTTTCTTTTTTAATTTCTTTTCTGTCTGACCACAGTGCTCTGTGCTGACACCTCTGTCCATGTCAAGAACTGTCCATAGTAGGAGCAAATCCCCATAGCAAACCTATCCTGCTCTGGACAGTTCCTGACATGGACAGAGGTGTCAGCAGAGAGCACTGTGATCAGACTGGAAAGAACTACACAACTTCCTGTGGAGCATACACCAGTACTGTAAGGATTAAGATTTTAAATAGAATTAAAAAATCTGTTTAACTTTCTGGCACCAGTTGATATAAAAGAAAATGTTTTCCAGTGGAGTACCCCTTTAAGTAATTCTGGGAGCTGTATATTTAAATGGTGAAAACTTCTTTAACACTTTCCCATTCTGTGGCAACTGGTATATCTGATTATTATACTGGAATTTCTCACAATGCTCTACAACAGTGGTGTCTGTCACAACAGGCTAAAAACTTACTGGGGGTAGGGGGTAGGTAGGGGGGTGACACCATTTTCTACCGCACCGGGTGACACCAACCCTAGCAACGCCACTGGGGAGCTGCGGCCATGATTCTCTCTCTTGGGTTGCTGACTCTGGATAAGGTAAGACCTCTGCAACTTACAAAGACAAGAACTAGGCCCAAAGACTTGCGGCTGCGGCCTATGCTAGAGACTATTAGATTTACAATTCTCAGTTATCTCTGCAAGATCACTGGACCTAAACGCACCCCTAAATCCAGCGGATCTATGCTACAGAATCTATGAGAAACTACATTAAGCTTATCTGATCCCAATCGTCAATCGCTGCCCAGCTATAAACGGACTTTGTTATCTGGACTGTAATTGATATTGCCTGCTTCAGAAATTCTGCAGTAAAAGTTCCTGCAAGTTTTAATTTCAACAGGGGTTGTGGACAATCTAATTATTACGCACGCACCTATCTCTTTTGGGTTAACAGCGCCCTTTTATTATCAAGAACAGCAACACCCCAACTACCCTACATCCCCACAAGGCTTTTCCCACACAGTCCTGCACCACAAATATATGGAGGAGTGTACGGAGGAGTGTACGGGGGAATGTATGGAGGAATGTACAGGAGGAGTGTACGGGGGAATGTATGGAGGAATGTATGGAGGAGTGTATGGGGAAATGTATGGAGGAGTGTACAGGAGAATGTATGGAGGAATGTATGGAGGAGTTTATGGGGGAATGTATGGAGGAGTGTACGGGGGAATGTATGGAGGAATGTATGGAGGAGTTTATGGGGGAATGTATGGAGGAGTGTACGGGAGAATGTATGGAGGAGTGTACGGGAGAATGTATGGAGGAATGTATGGAGGAGTGTACGGGGGAATGTATGGAGGAGTGTACGGGAGAATGTATGGAGGAATGTATGGAGGAGTGTACGGAGGAATGTAAGGAGGAATGTATGGAGGAGTGTGCGGGGGAATGTATGGAGGAATGTACGGGAGGAGTGTACGGGGGAATGTATGGAGGAATATATGGAGGAGTGTACGGGAGAATGTATGGAGGAATGTACGGGAGGAGTGTACGGGGGAATGTATGGAGGAATATATGGAGGAGTGTACGGGGGAATGTATGGAGGAGTGTACGGGGGAATGTATGGAGGAATGTATGGAGGAGTGTACGGGAGAATGTATGGAGGAGTGTACGGGGAATGTATGGAGGAATGTATGGAGGAGTGTACGGGAGAATGTATGGAGGAGTGTACGGGGAATGTATGGAGGAATGTATGGAGGAGTGTACGGGAGAATGTATGGAGGAATGTATGGAGGAGTGAACGGGGGAATGTATGGAGGAGTGTACGGGAGAATGTATGGAGGAATGTATGGAGGAGTGTACGGGAGAATGTATGGAGGAATGTATGGAGGAGTGTACGGGGGAATGTATGGAGGAATGTATGGAGGAGTGTACGGGGGAATGTATGGAGGAATGTACGGGAGGAGTGTATGGAGGAATGTACGGGAGGAGTGTACGGGGGAATGTATGGAGGAATGTATGGGGGAATGTATGGAGGAGTGTACGGGAGAATGTATGGAGGAATGTATGGAGGAGTGTACGGGAGAATGTATAGAGGAGTGTACGGGAGAATGTATGGAGGAATGTATGGAGGAGTGTACGGGGGAATGTATGGAGGAATGTATGGAGGAGTTTATGGGGGAATGTATGGAGGAGTGTACGGGAGAATGTATGGAGGAGTGTACGGGAGAATGTATGGAGGAATGTATGGAGGAGTGTACGGGGGAATGTATGGAGGAGTGTACGGGAGAATGTTTGGAGGAATGTATGGCGGAGTGTACGGGGGAATGTATGGAGGAATGTATGGAGGAGTGTACAGGGAAATGTAAGGAGGAATGTACGGGAGGAGTGTACGGGGGAATGTATGGAGGAATATATGGAGGAGTGTACGGGAGAATGTATGGAGGAATGTACGGGGGAATGTATGGAGGAGTGTACGGGGGAATGTATGGAGGAATGTATGGAGGAGTGTACGGGAGAATGTATGGAGGAGTGTACGGGAGAATGTATGGAGGAATGTATGGAGGAGTGTACGGGGGAATGTATGCAGGAATGTATGGAGGAGTGTACAGGGGAATGTATGGAGGAGTGTACGGGGGAATGTATGCAGGAATGTATGGGGGAGTGTACGGGGGAATGTATGGAGGAATATATGGAGGAGTATACGGGGGGAATGTATGGAGGAGTGTACGGGGGAATGTATGGACGAGTGTACGGGGGAATGTATGGAGGGATGTACAGGGGAATGTATGGAGGAATGTACGGAGGAACGTATGGAGGAGTGTACGGGGGAATGTATGGAGGAGTGTACGGGGGAATGTATGGAGGAGTTTACAGGGGGAATGTATGGAGGAGTTTACAGGGGGAATGTATGGAGGAGTATACGGGGGGAATGTATGGAGGAATGTACGGGGGAATGTATTGAGGAATATATGGAGGAGTATACGGGGAATGTATGGAGGAGTATAGAGGGGGAATGTATGGAGGAGTATACGGGGGAATGTATGGAGGAGTGTATGGGGGGGAATGTATGGAGGAGTATATTGGGGGAATGTATGGAGGAGTGTATGGGGGGAATGCATAGGGGGAATATATGGAAGAGTATACGGGGGGAATGTATGGAGGAGTATACGGGAGAATGTATGAAGGAGTGTATGGGGAATGTATGGAGGAATGCATTAAGGAGTGTACGGGAGAATGTATGGAGGAGTGTACGGGGAATGTATGGAGGAGTGTACGGGAGAATGTATGGAGGAATGTATGGAGGAGTGAACGGGGGAATGTATGGAGGAATGTACGGGGGAATGTATGGAGGAGTGTACGGGGGAATGTATGGAGGAATGTATGGAGGAGTGTACGGGAGAATGTATGGAGGAGTGTACGGGAGAATGTATGGAGGAATGTATGGAGGAGTGTACGGGGGAATGTATGCAGGAATGTATGGAGGAGTGTACAGGGGAATGTATGGAGGAGTGTACGGGGGAATGTATGCAGGAATGTATGGGGGAGTGTACGGGGGAATGTATGGAGGAATATATGGAGGAGTATACGGGGGGAATGTATGGAGGAATGTACGGGGGAACGTATGGAGGAGTGTACGGGGGAATGTATGGACGAGTGTACGGGGGAATGTATGGAGGGATGTACAGGGGAATGTATGGAGGAATGTACGGAGGAACGTATGGAGGAGTGTACGGGGGAATGTATGGAGGAGTGTACGGGGGAATGTATGGAGGAGTTTACAGGGGGAATGTATGGAGGAGTTTACAGGGGGAATGTATGGAGGAGTATACGGGGGGAATGTATGGAGGAATGTACGGGGGAATGTATTGAGGAATATATGGAGGAGTATACGGGGAATGTATGGAGGAGTATAGAGGGGGAATGTATGGAGGAGTATACGGGGGAATGTATGGAGGAGTGTATGGGGGGGAATGTATGGAGGAGTATATTGGGGGAATGTATGGAGGAGTGTATGGGGGGAATGCATAGGGGGAATATATGGAAGAGTATACGGGGGGAATGTATGGAGGAGTATACGGGAGAATGTATGAAGGAGTGTATGGGGAATGTATGGAGGAATGCATTAAGGAGTGTACGGGAGAATGTATGGAGGAGTGTACGGGGAATGTATGGAGGAATGTATGGAGGAGTGTACGGGAGAATGTATGGAGGAATGTATGGAGGAGTGAACGGGGGAATGTATGGAGGAGTGAACGGGGGAATGTATGGAGGAGTGTACGGGAGAATGTATGGAGGAATGTATGGAGGAGTGTACGGGGGAATGTATGGAGGAGTGTACGGGGGAATGTATGCAGGAATGTATGGGAGAATGTATGGAGGAATGTATGGTGGAGTGTACGGGGGAATGTATGGAGGAGTGTACGGGGGAATGTATGGAGGAATGTACGGGGGAATGTATGGAGGAATGTACAGGGGAATGTATGGAGGAGTATACCGGGGGAATGTATGGAGGAGTGTACGGGGGAATGTATGGAGGAGTATACGGGGGGAATGTATGGAGGAATATACGGGGGAATGTATGGAGGAATATATGGGGGAATGTATGGAGGAGTATACAGGGGGAATGTATGGAGGAGTATACGGGGGGAATGTATGGAGGAGTGTACGGGGGGAATGTATGGAGGAGTGTACGGGGGAATGTATGGAGGAGTTTACAGGGGGAATGCATGGAGGAATGTATGGGGGAATGTATTGAGGAATATATGGAGGAGTATACGGGGAATGTATGGAGGAGTATACAGGGGGAATGTATGGAGGAGTATATGGGGGGAATGTATGGAGGAGTGTATGGGGGGAATGTATGGGGGGAATATATGGAGGAGTATACGGGGGGAATGTATGGAGGAGTATACGGGGGGAATGTATGGAGGAGTATACGGGGGGAATGTATGGAGGAGTGTATGGGGGGAATGTATAGGACCCTGAGCAACAAAGGCATCAAATCCAGATCACAGCGTTAGTGGTGCTTATCATGTATAATTAACCTAATAGATCTTATCCTCCAGTCACCTCCAGAGCTGCACTCATCTGCAGTTACATGTTACATGTATTATCCTCCAGAGCTGCACCCAATATTGTGCAGTTACATTATGTCTTTTCCCCCACTCACATCCAAAGCTGCACTCACTATTCTGCTGTTACAACATGAATTATCCTCCAGAATTGCACTCACTATCCTGTAGTTACATCATGTCTTATTGCTGCAGAGGGGCCACGGAGTCATTGTGCATGCTGCAGAGGGGCCACAGAGTCATTGTGTATGCTGCAGAGGGGCCGCAGAGTCATTGTGCATTCTGCAGAGGGGCCACAGAGTCATTGTGCATGCTGCAGAGGGGCCACGGAGTCATTGTGCATGCTGCAGAGGGGCCGCAGAGTCATTGTGCATGCTGCAGAGGGGCCACGGAGTCATTGTGCATGCTGCAGAGGGGCCACGGAGTCATTGTGCATGCTGCAGAGGGCCACAGAGTCATTGTGCATGCTGCAGAGGGGCCACGGAGTCATTGTGCATGCTGCAGAGGGCCACAGAGTCATTGTGCATGCTGCAGAGGGGCCACAGAGTCATTGTGCATGCTGCAGAGGGGCCACGGAGTCATTGTGCATGCTGCAGAGGGGCCACGGAGTCATTGTGCATGCTGCAGAGGGGCCACGGAGTCATTGTGCATGCTGCAGAGGGCCACAGAGTCATTGTGCATGCTGCAGAGGGCCACAGAGTCATCGTGCATGCTGCAGAGGGCCACAGAGTCATCGTGCATGCTGCAGCGGGGCCACAGAGTGATTGTGCATGCTGCAGAGGGCCACAGAGTCATTGTGCATGCTGTAGAGGGGCCACAGAGTCATTGCATGGTGCTATAGGGGCCATAAGGGCTTGTTTGGGGGGGGGGGAGAGGAGGCACAGGTGCCTTGTGGATCGTTCTCTTTGTGTGGGGCTGCTGCACTTTTCTTACAGTAGTAGGTTGCACAGATCTTAAGTAGATTGTCAGCTCTTCAGGTCGGCATCATGGCGGCTGCTATGGGTACATGGAAGCTATGGACTCTGCCCACAGGTACTAGCCTTATGTCAATCTGCAGGTATATGTGCCCCCCACATGGCACTCTGCAGGTATATGTGCCCCCTACATGGCACTCTGCAGGTATATGTGCCACCTACATGGCACTCTGCAGGTATATG
Source organism: Hyla sarda (assembly GCF_029499605.1). Taxonomy (NCBI): domain Eukaryota; kingdom Metazoa; phylum Chordata; class Amphibia; order Anura; family Hylidae; genus Hyla; species Hyla sarda. The sequence goes on along the minus strand of NC_079197.1, from coordinate 173,635,692 downwards.
TGCCCCCCACATGGCACTCTGCAGGTATATGTGCCCCCCACTCTTCCGACCCCTGCAAGGTGACATAGGGTGGGGACAGTGTGCGGTGAATATCACCCGGCAGGGCGTCTCCCCCCCCCCCTCCTCCGTCCCCTCTAATTATAACTCCCTGTAAGCTGAGCTCTTCTCCTCCAGATAAAGGCATCTTCACAGACAGAGCAGCAGCCAATGAGCAGGTGACCGGCCTGATGACATCACTGTGACATAATTCACGCCTCTCCGCTGCGGCCAATAGGACGGCTCCTGCTATTATATATTGGGAGATTTGAGAAGGAAAAGACGGGTCACCCTGAAGTTTGCTCAGTCTCTACAGCAGGTAAAGTTTCTTCTTATCCCTTTCCCTGCAAGGGTCCTCCCACCCCTTCACTACCCAGGAGAATACAGGCCCTGAAGGGGCATTTATCACATGACCCCTAGGAAATGCCCCTGCAGATCTAGTGAGCACCCCCCCCCCCCCAATTTAGCTGTAACCCCAACATTGCAGAGTTAACTCTGCTTCTTACCTCTGCACCAACACTAACCCCAAACTGCAGAGCCTCCTGTAACTTAGCACTATCCTTTGCACTGGACCCAGCTTTAACCCCCTGCAGCCAACATTGCACCCAACATGAGCCCCTGCAGCCAACATTACACCCAACATGAGCCCCTGCAGCCAACATTACACCCAACATGAGCCCCTGCAGCCAACATTACACCCAACATGAGCCCCTGCAGCCAACATTACACTCAACATGAGCACCTGCAGCCAACATTACACTCAACATGAGCCCCTGCAGCCAACATTACACTCAACATGAGCCCCTGTAGCCAACATTACACCCAACATGAGCCCCTGCAGCCAACATTACACCCAACATGAGCCCCTGCAGCTCACATTACACCCAACATGAGCCCCTGCAGCCAACATTACACTCAACATGAGCCCAACAGATCTAGAATGTTGGCTGCAGGGGCTCCTGTTGGGTGCAATACCCAACATGAGCCGCTGCAGCCAACATTACACCCAACATGAGCCCCTGCAGCCAACATTACACTCAACATGAGCCCCTACAGCCAACATTACACCCAACATTACAGCCAACATGAGCCCCTACAGCCAACATTACAGCCAACATGAGCCCCTGCAGCCAACATTGCACCCAACATGAGCCCCTGCAGCCAACATTGCACCCAACATTAGCCCCTGCAGCCAACATTGCACCCAACATGAGCCCCTGCAGCCAACATTGCACCCAACATGAGCCCCTGCAACCAACATTGCACCCAACATGAGCCCCTGCAGCTAACATTGCACCCAACAGGAGCCCCTGCAGCCAACATTACACCAAACATGAGCCCCTGCAGCTAACATTACACCCAACATGAGCCCCTGCAGCTAACATTACACCCAACATGAGCCCAACAGATCTAGAATGTTGGCTGCAGGGGCTCCTGTAGGGTGTAATGTTGGCTGCAGGGGCTCCTGTTGGGTGAAATACACAACAGGAGCCCCTGCAGCCAACATTACACCCAACATGAGCCCCTGCAGCTAACATTACACCCAACAGGAGCCTCTGCAGCCAACATTGCACCCAACAGGAGCCCCTGTAGCCAACATTGCACCCAACAGGAGCCCCTGCAGCCAACATTACACCCAACATGAGCCCAACAGATCTAGAATGTTGGCTGCAGGGGCTCCTGTTGGGTGTAATGTTGGCTAAAGGGGCTCCTGTTGGGTGCAATACCCAACATGAGCCCCTGCAGCCAACATTACACCCAACATGAGCCCCTGTAGCCAACATTGCACCCAACATGAGCCCCTACAGCCAACATTACACCCAACATGAGCCCAACAGATCTAGGTTTTCAGGCAGATTCATACATCTGGGCCATTGCGCCAATGTCAGACACGTCCTCCCTTACCTTTTCATGAATTTTTGGAAATCGCGTTTCCTAATATGGCACCTCTCACCTCTGGATACGTTGAGCCAAGAGAAAAAGGTAAGGAAGAATGAGTCTGTATATCCAGTAGGACAGTGTTTCCCAACCAGGGTGCCTACAGCTGTTGCAAAACTACATCTCCCAGCATGCCCGGACAGCCAACGGCTGTCCGGGCATGCTGGGAGTTGTAGTTTTGCAACAGCTGGAGGCACCCTGTTGGGAAACATTAAAGCAGAATGACATGTCTGTGATGCAGCCACCCAACTCTGCTTTATCAGATGCAACAGCTTCAATGCAGGATCACAACATAAGACTGGGAATTGCCAAAGTATTCACCCCCTGCTGCAGAGCATTCACTCCTTTCTGCAGAGAATTCACCCCCTGCTGCAGAACATTCACTCCTTGTAGACTATGTTCAGCTTAGGATAGGAGATGTCTTCTCCATGTCTCTGCTGTCTCTTATGAGATGGGAAAGTTTACTAGTTGGGACAGCGCCTACCCTCCTCCCCCCCCTTCCTTTTGCTGTTTACTACCGTCTGACTACCCCCCCCCCCTCCACATACCCTACCCCTGGCACCATCGCCTCCTGCCCATCTCATGTCAGCAGCTGCCACCACCTGTCAGTGCCTGCCGATCTATATATACTCAGAATGTGCTGTCACTGCACTGATAGATTGTCACTTGTGGGGTCACTCACGCACCGGGTGACATACTACACCCCCACTGCTACATAATATGACCCTCCGGCTACTACAAAGAGTCAACAAGGCTTTCACGTCCACCACTTGTGCAGCTGCTAGGAGGGGGGCTCCGGCAGCATGGGGTCCGTTCACTGATAGGGACACATAAGCAGACCCTAATACTGGGGACCACTGTAGATCCAGCCAGCAGGTTCCTCCTTAAACTCATTGTTTACTTCCGCAGGTCCAGCCCGATCTCTCACCATGCCTTTCGGAAACACCCACAACAACTTCAAGCTGAAATTCACCCCTGAGGAGGAGTTCCCCGACCTCACCAAGCACAACAACCACATGGCCAAAGTCCTGACTCTGGACATCTACAAGAAGCTCCGTGAAAGGCAGACACCAAGTGGCTTCACCGTGGACGATGCAATCCAGACCGGTGTGGACAACCCAGGTAAGTGCACCAGATTAGGGTCATTACATGTTCTAGGCACTAAACCAGGGGCCATCACACGTCCTGTGCACCACACAAGTAGGCCATCCTATGTCTTCTGCATTAGACCAGGGGCCACCACAGTCCTGTGAACCAGACAAGGAGGCCATCCTATGTCTTCTGCATTAGACCAGGGGCCACCACAGTCCTGTGAACCAGACAAGGAGGCCATCCTATGTCTTCTGCATTAGACCAGGGGCCACCACAGTCCTGTGAACCAGACAAGGAGGCCATGCCATGACTTCTCCGATAGAATGGGTAATCACATGTCCTGTGCACCACACCAGGGGGAATCATGTGTCCTGCACACCAGACAAGGAGGGCATCCTTTGTCTTCTGCACTAGACTGGGGACATCACCTGTCCTGTGCACCAGACAGGGAGGCTATCCCATAGCATTTGCACTAGACTTGGGCATCACATATCCTGTGAACTGCACATTGAGGGCATTACATGTCCTGTGCACCAGACTGGGGGGCATCACACATCCCGTGAACTGAACATGGGGGGCATTAGGATATTGCAATCACTGCACTGCATTGCAAGTCTACTCCTTTACTGATGATGTTTCTGTAGAAATCTTTTCTGATAGAAGTTCTGCAGCAGTCATGAGGGTCTCAACCCAGAGAACAGGGACCAACCAGGGCCACTAGTCCCAGGACCCTTAGAAATACCTTGTACTGCTCTAAAGTTCCATTAGGTCTTCTACTCCGGTCACATCCAGAGCTGTAGTCTTGATGGTTTATTCTCAGGCTGTGGTACTCTAGGGGAGCTATTGTCATCACAGGGCTAATGAACACCAGGTTCATCTTTGGTTGTCAGTGGAGACAAGATGGCTGCAGCCACAATATTAGATAGAATGTCCATGTGCACATTCCAGTGAGTTATCTTCTAGGATGATGGGAAATAGCATTACGACAGTATTCCCCAATCTGCGTTTCTTCAGCTGTTGCAAAACGTCAACCCCCATCATTCACTGACATTGTTGCAACAGCTGGAGAGCCACTGGTTGGGGGTGGGGGGGCTGGGCACTTATTCACAGGATACGGGTAAAATCTTTATCTAGGGACTGTCCTGGACAAACCCCCAAACAAACTAGTGCCCCCCAGCCCAGCTGATCAGCATGGGTGCTGCAGAGACATCTGACTCCTCTTTTTCCTCCTCTTTTCTTTAGGACACCCCTACATCATGACTGTCGGCTGTGTTGCCGGAGATGAAGAATCCTACGATGTTTTCAGGGAGCTGTTTGACCCAGTCATCGAGGATCGTCACAATGGCTACAAGCCCACAGACAAGCACAAGACTGACCTCAACCATCAGAACCTGAAGGTAAGGAAGGGAATGGAAAAGCATGGTGACCCCATATACCCAAGGCTCCTATAATTGATAACCTACAACGAACCATCTCCAGGGGCCACAAACTCATGCAGTTGCTTGTTTTCGCAGGGAGGTGATGATCTGGACCCAAACTACGTCCTGAGTAGCCGTGTGAGAACCGGCCGTAGCATCAAGGGATACACCCTGCCCCCCCACTGCAGCCGTGGTGAGCGTCGTGCCATTGAGAACCTGTCCATCAAGGGTAAGTAGCCATAATCAGGTGTCTTTATATGTCCCTGAAGGTAACACGTGGCCTCCAGTGTAGTTAAACCCATCTGTCTCTCTTTTCAGCTCTCAGCAGCTTGACAGGAGAATTCAAGGGCAAGTACTACCCCCTGAAGGACATGACCGATGCCGAGCAGGACCAGCTCATCGCTGACCACTTCCTGTTTGACAAGCCCGTGTCTCCTCTGCTGCTGGCTGCTGGCATGGCTCGTGACTGGCCCGATGCCCGCGGTATCTGGTACGTGACTCCCCAATCTAGCTGGGATACAATCCAGGTCATTTAATAGGTGCCAAGAGACTTTCAGGGGCCGCTCATAGTCACACCAACCCATAAAGTTTCCAGTAACATCATAGACACGGCACAAGGACATTGTGACCTTGTTCTGGGCGTCTGTGAGCAGTTGTCTACTCTATATATCATAAAGCATTGTCCTTGTCATCCTTCATGGGCGGCACCACAAGATTTCAGAAGCTTCCCCCGCGGGTACGGATAGTGACCGCTGAAGGCTTCTTTCTTCTCTTCCAGGCACAACGACAACAAGACTTTCCTGGTCTGGGTGAATGAGGAGGACCACTTGAGAGTCATTTCCATGCAGCACGGTGGTAACATGAAGGAAGTCTTCCAGCGCTTCTGTGTTGGTCTGACAAAGGTAAAAGCTGCCTGGACCGCCACTCCCATTCTCCTCCAAACATATCTGTGGCTTCTGTTCTCACCTTTGTTCATCCCACACAGATTGAAGAGATCTTCAAGGCTGCCGGCCATCCCTTCAGCTGGAACGAGCATCTTGGTTACGTCTTGACCTGCCCATCCAACTTGGGCACAGGTCTTAGAGGTGGTGTCCATGTAAAACTCCCCAACCTCAGCAAGCACGCCAAATTTGAGGAGATCCTGACCAGACTCCGTCTACAGAAGAGAGGAACTGGTGAGTATGGTCCATGCAACTACTCTACAGCTGCCCTTAAAGGGGTATTCTGGCCAAATACATCTTATCCCCTATCCAAAGTATAGGGGATAAGTTGTCTGATGGTGGGGGGCCCACCGCTGGGGACCCCGATCTCTGTGCAACACCCACCTTCTATGCGGGGCTGTGTCTCCAGTCTCGGAAACCTCTTTGTTTCCGGGTCTGGAGATGTGACGTCACACTGTGCCCCCTCCATTCATGTCTATGGGAGGGGGCGTGATGACAGTCACGCCCCATCCCATAGACCTGAATGGAGGGGGCGTGGTGTGACCTCACATCTACAGTCCATGAAACAAAGAGGTTTCCGAGACTGGAGACGCAACCCCGCATAGAATGTGGGTGCTGCACGAAGATCGCGGGGAGTCCCAGCGGCGGGCCCCCCGCGATCAGACATCTTATCCCCTATCCTTTGGATAGGAGATAAGATGAATTTGGCCGGAATACCCCTTTAATAACACATAGGAGATGAGGCAATAATCCATGAATAATCCGCCACAAGTCAGGTTCGTACAGTGGACATGGGGCCTCATGAGACATGTTTACATAAAGTAGATGGGGCCACGTACAGTTCTCCAGGAGCCAACTCCATGGTGACATGACATGGAACCATAGTTCAACCTAAATGAGGACTCAATATGGAGCATCCACAGGGGGTAAATATGTAGTAGAGAGGAACACATACAAGATCCTATAAACTTTAGTCAGGGGTGATGCATGAAGCTCAGGGTTGGTCATGTCCAGCACTCAAACCTCGGGGCTCTCTCTTCCACAGGTGGAGTAGACACCGCTGCAGTTGGTGGCACCTTCGACATTTCCAACGCTGATAGACTGGGCTTCTCTGAGGTGGAGCAGGTCCAGATGGTGGTTGATGGTGTGAAGCTGATGGTCGAGATGGAGAAGAAGCTGGAGAAGTCAGGAACTATTGATGACTTGATACCAGCCCAGAAGTAGAGCGCGCAATAGAGACAGAGCCTTACAGGTCCCCTCAGAGCCACCAATAGAGGGGAGCCCCAGAGACCCCATTAAGATCTTTAGAGGTTGGACGATACATCATTGTGGGGAGCCGTTAGAAATGAGGGAGAGATGATGAACAAGAGAAGAAATCAGCGGCAGGAGCAGCTTGTGTACGGCTCACATCCTGATGGTTTCATTGTATATATTGTTGAACACCAGGTTCCCCCCATTTACTTCTGTGTCCCCGATATCATCCGAAGACAATAAAGGAGAATTTAACCTCTGATTCCTCTATGCATTATTTAAAGTGTTCAAGAATGAAAGCGAGAGAAGGTACAAAGTACCAGTAAGAATGGATTAAACAGGTAGAGGGGTGAACTATACAAGTGTGATGGTCCATTACACGCCTAGTGGGGTATGATATACCAGTGTAATGGTCCATTACATGCCTAGTGGGGTACAATATACCAATGTGATGGTCCATTACACACCTAGTGGAGTACAATACACCAATGTGATGGTCCATTACACACCTAGTGAGGTACAATATACCAGTGTGATGGTCCATTACACGCCTAGTGGGGTACAATATACCAGTGTAATGGTCCATTACATGCCTAGTGGGGTACAAAACAGTGTGATGGTCCATCACATGCCTAGTGAGCTACAATATACCAGTGTGATGGTCCATTACATGCCTAGTGGGGTACAATATACCAGTGTGATGGTCCATTACATGCCTAGTGGGGTACAAAACACCAGTGTGACGGTCCATTACATGCCTAGTTGGGTACAATATACCAGTGTAATGGTCCATTACATGCCTAGTGGGGTACAATATACCAGTGTGATGGTCCATTACACACCTAGTGGGGTATAATATACCAGTGTGATGGTCCATTACACACCTAGTGGGGTACAATTTACCAGTGTAATGGTCCATTATACACCTAGTGAGGTACAATATACCAGTGAGATGGTCCATTATACAGGTAGAAAGGTACAATATACCAGTGAGATGTTCCATTATACATGTAGGGGCACAATATACCAGTGAGATGTTCCATTATACATGTAGGGGCACAATATACCAGTGAGATGGTCCATTATACAGGTAGAGGGATACAATATACCAGTGAGATGGTCCATTATACAGGTAGAGGGGTACAATATACCAGTGTGATGGTGCATTATGACCTAGAGAGGTAAACTATATCAACCTGGCGGTGAAATATACAGGTGGGGTGCGCTATACCAATATTATATTACTATGCCAATATGATGGCTGTAAATAACACATTGGGATACACTCAGCCGTAACGGACTCACAGTAGGGTAATAAATAAAGATAGTCGAACCAGAGCTTATTTGAGCAGGACTAATACTCCAGAATTAAAAAATGTAACATTTATTGGATATCCTTAAAATACAGTCAAAAAGCCCTCAAAACACAGATGTGTAAACAAGATAAAAAAACAAATAATAATCACACAATAAACCACAACAAACACCAAGGATGCTTAGACATAATACGCTAACTCTAATGCAACCCCCAGTGTAATGTTGAGACCCCCAACAGAGCAGCTCCTGTTACAGAGTTACAGCCTCCCGACGTGTTTCCCACCTAATAATGGGGTTCATCAGGATCAAAAACATTCTATACAGAACAAATAACATGGTTATACATTTTGTAAACCAGACCACCAAGCAGAAATAGGGATATATGATACCACAGGACTATATATGGACCACTTCTGTTTGGTCTTTGTCCCCTGATGACCCTCATTACTAGAATGCATGGGAAACACATCGGGAACTGTTTTGTTGGGGTTCCCAGTTTGTGATTGTTTTATTTTTGCATATTGCAAAAACTTTTTGACTACCGTATATTCTTAAGGATGTCCAATTAATCGGCGTTTTCCAACCAGGGTGCCTCATGCTGTTGCAAAACTGCAACTACCAGCATGCCCGGACAGCCTTTGGCTTTCGGGGCATGCTGGAAGTTGTAGTTTTGCAACAGCTGGAGGCAGACTGGTTGAGAAACACTGAAGTAAATGTCTGCTCCAGACTGCAAAGTAGACAAGACACCACACACAATTGGGTTTCATAGGGTGATTTTAATAAATAGTCTTGGGGGTACACTGTCGGGGAGGAGGGTTCACTGCTGACAGTCTACACTACTAGCGTGTGTGCTGGGTACATGACACCGCCTGCACTCTGCTTTCTAGACTCGGCACTGTGGGTGTGTGAGGAGAACGGGCTGAATTCCCCCCCCCCCCCCAAAAAAAAAGAAGACCCATTCTGAACACTGTCATAATGTTAGACTGCCCCCCTCATCACCGGATGACGTCTGAGGGTGTTACTCGTTGCTGCGATGGTGCCAGTAGACTACTGTCAGACCACCCCGCAGAGAAATAAGGAGCTGATACCAACAATTTAGTGCAGGTTCCCATGCGGAAAAAAATACAGCAGCTCCAAGGCAACACCTACGCAGTGTCGGATAAATCCGTGCAGCTGTGAGGCTTAGATGGTGTCGGGGTTTGGGGGCCTTGTTGCATTGATGAGGATTTGATGAGAGGGCAGTACAGCAGTATTGTCTGTGGGACTTAAATGGTGTCAGGAGGGATTGGCTGCAGTGATGAAAATGCAGAATAGCAGTATTGAGTGTATGGTTTAGATGGTGTCAGGGACTGGCTGCAGAGATGAGAATGCATTCAGCAAGATCAGTATGGAGTTTAAATGGTTCCATGGACTAGTTGCAGTAATATAGTTGACGAATGACAGTATTAGTATGGGGATTAGATGGTGCCGGGGACTAGCAGTAGTGACGAGGATGTAGTGTAGCAGCATCAGATATAGGGTTTAGATGGTGCCAGAGGACTTAACGCAGTGAAGATGAGAATGCAGAGCAGCAGTATTGGCATGGAGCTTAGCACGGAGCTTAGATGGTGCTGAAGACAGGCTGCAGTTACAAGGATGCATTATTGGCATGGGGATTAGATGGTGTTGAGGAATGGCTGTAGTAATAAGATGCAGTGCAGCAGTATTGGTATGGGGATGAGAGGGTGTCGGGGACAAGCTGTAGTGATGAGGATGCAGTGTAGTAAACATCAGATGTGGGATTTACATGGTGTCAGAGGAATTGATGCAGTGAAGAGGAGGAAGCATGACAGCAGGATTGGCATGAAACTTAGATGGTTCCATGGACTGGCTGCGGGGATGAGGATGCCAGCTACATGGTGACAGAGGACTTGATGCATTGAGGATAGGGATGCAAGGCAGCAGTGTAGGCATGGAGCTTAGATGGTGTAATGGGCCGCTAGACTGTAGTGAAGAGGATGCAGTATTGGTGTGACTGTCTGCAGTTATCAAGTTGCAGTTCAGTTGTATTGGTAGGTGGCTAAGATGGTGCCAGGACTAGCTGTAGTGATGAAAATGTCGTGTAGCAGCATCAGATGTAGAATTTAGATGGTACCAGAAGACTTCATTCAGTAATGATGAGGTTGCAGAGCTGCAGCATGGGGTGTGGAGTCAAGATGGAGCCGGGACAGGCTGCAGTAATAAGGATGCAGTGTAGCAGTGTTGGCACAAAGCTTAGATAGTGTCTGGTACTAGGTGCAGGGACAAGGATGCAGTGCAGAAGTATTAGTATGGTGTGAGGATGCAGATCAGCATCATCAGATGTGCGGTTTAAATGGTGCCAGAAGACTTAGAGCCATGATGGGGGTGCAGTGTAGCAGTGCAGGGTGTGGGGGGTTTTAGATGGTGCCAATGGCTTTGATGCAGTGATGCAGTATTTTGGGTGGGTTTGATTGATTCCAGGGGTCTTCCTGCAGTGATGATGAGGTTCCAGTGCTGCAGTATTGTGTGTAGGGTTTGGATAATTCCGCAGGTCTCGTTGCAGTGATGATGAGGTCCCAGTGTGCTGCAGTATTTTGGGTGGGCTTGGTTGATTCTGGGGGTCTTGTTGCAGTGATGATGAGGTCCCAATGTGCTGCAGTATTTTGGGTGGGCTTGGTTGATTCTGGGGGTCTTGTTGCAGTGATGATGAGGTCCCAGTGTGCTGCAGTATTTTGGGTGGGCTTGGTTGATTCTGGGGGTCTCGTTGCAGTGATGAGGTCCCAGTGTGCTGCAGTATTTTGGGTGGGCTTGGTTGATTCTGGGGGTCTCGTTGCAGTGATGAGGTCCCAGTGTGCTGCAGTATTTTGGGTGGGCTTGGTTGATTCTGGGGGTCTCGTTGCAGTGATGAGGTCCCAGTGTGCTGCAGTATTTTGGGTGGGCTTGGTTGATTCTGGGGGTCTTGTTGCAGTGATGATGAGGTCCCAGTGTGCTGCAGTATTTTGAGTGGGCTTGGTTGATTCTGGGGGTCTTGCTGCAGTGATCTTCTCTGTGCTTACCATAATTTAATAAGTGGGCGCACAACGTTGGGCTCTACCATTATTGATGGGTTTTAAAGTAGGGCGGCAACAATAGGACACCTCCCCCCCCCTACAGTCTTTAAAAAGTACAGGAATCTGCGTGACCTGCACAAATATATTATATATACAAAGACCTAGATGACGAGCAACCTATGAGTAAGAGCGGCAGCGCAGGGGGAGGGGCCTCCGATCCATCAGGAGGTGAGGGAATTTTATAAGATACACACCTGGAGGACACAGACTGGTTAATACACGGTGTGTACGTCATGATGGGGGTGGGGCCTGTGACGTGGCTGGGGGGCATCATGAAACTCATTAACATAGCACATATGTTGAAAAGGGGGGGAGCTTATATAATGTCCATCATCAGAATGGGTGGAGTCAGAGATGGGGCAAGAATTTAAGGACATGACCCAGTCAGGAAGGAAAGTGTTAATATTATAAGGTCAGGGATCCAGCATTGTATCTGTCCACACTGCGCAGGACCCCAAGTAAAAATGACCGCCCCCTCCCCATGTGATGTCACAGCTCTCCGTCTCACGAGTGGGCATGGCACATCCAAAAAGGGGCGTGTCTTATGGGCGGAGTGGACGTGCTCCTTCCTCTTGCGCCACAGACCAATCCCTAAAGATGTGGCAATCCAGATAAGGAGGTGTCCGTCATAAAGGCACAGCATCCCAATGGTAAAGAGGGTGTGGCTGCCCAGGACTAGGCATGGTTGGCCCCCAATGGGGCTTGTCCCAGCTTTAAAAAGCTACAGCAGCATCCTAATGGATTTCCACAGAACGTATATATCTATATATATCCCCTTCTTAAAGTCCCAGTGTCCCAACAGTGACAAGTGGGCGGAGCTTGCCTGGTAAGGGCTGCGGTCTTCCCACTGGGTAAGATTCACTGGGAGCAGTCGAGGGGGCTGGCGAATTCAAGGGGGGGGCGCGGATGGATTTCGTCACATCCCTGGAAGGTCCGAGCAGGCTGGAGTGGGTCGACGCTTTATACCAAGGTATATAGCTACTGCAGAAAGAAAAAAAAAAAGAGAGAAGTGAGAGGGAAAAGGAGGGAGAACTACCCTGCATGACACAATGGATGAGACTTATCTGCTAACCCTGGTGAATAATCGAGACTGACCAGCCACCTCCTGACACTACTACCATGTACAAATGGATGATGATGGGAGTGATACACTGTGTGATAGGGAGATTAGAGTGTGAGCTCCTGGGTCAGGGATGATAGGAGTAATACGTAATATATACATTATCATGCTATATACAAGACAGGAATGAAGGACGCAGTACTGACCTTGTGACCGCAGGTCTCCAGACTCTCTCAGATTCGTCTGTGACCCTAAAAATAATAGCCAGCTGTTACCATGATGTATCAGACAGAATGAAGTGAGCGATCTCCTGCTCTACAGCGCTGCCCTTTTATTGTTTATAATGGTGTGTGGAGAAATGGTAAATGTAGAAGTGTGATGGTGCAAAGAGGTGGTGAGGAGGTGTGATGGTGCAGAGAGGTGGTGAGGAGGTGTGATGGTGCAGTGAGGTGGTGAGGAGGTGTGATGGTGCAGAGAGGTGGTGAGGAGGTGTGATGGTGCAGAGAGGTGGTGAGGAGGTGTGATGGTGCAGAGAGGTGGTGAGGAGGTGTGATGGTGCAGAGAGGTGGTGAGGAGGTGTGATGGTGCAGTGAGGTGGTGAGGAGGTGTGATGGTGCAGAGTGGTGGTGAGGAGGTGTGATGGTGCAGAGAGGTGGTGAGGAGGTGTGATGGTGCAGAGAGGTGGTGAGGAGGTGTGATGGTGCAGAGAGGTGGTGAGGAGGTGTGATGGTGCAGAGAGGTGGTGAGGAGGTGTGATGGTGCAGAGAGGAGGTGTGATGGTGCAGAGAGGAGGTGTGATGGTGCAGAGAGGTGGTGAGGAGGTGTGATGGTGCAGTGAGGTGGTGAGGAGGTGTGATGGTGCAGTGAGGTGGTGAGGAGGTGTGATGGTGCAGAGAGGTGGTGAGGAGGTGTGATGGTGCAGAGAGGTGGTGAGGAGGTGTGATGGTGCAGAGAGGTGGTGAGGAGGTGTGATGGTCCAGTGAGGAGGTGTGATGGTGCAGAGAAGTGCTGAGGAGGTGTGATGGTGCAGTGAGGGGGTGTGTTGATGCAGGGGGGTGGTGAGGAGGTGTGATGTGCAGAGAGGTGGTGAGGAGGTGTGAGGGTGCAGTGAGGAGGTGTGATGGTGCAGAGAGGAGGTGTGATGGTGCAGAGTGGTGGTGAGGAGGTGTGATGGTGCAGAGTGGTGGTGAGGAGGTGTGATGGTGCAGAGTGGTGGTGAGGAGGTGTGATGGTGCAGAGAGGTGGTGAGGAGGTGTGATGGTGCAGAGAGGTGGTGAGGAGGTGTGATGGTGCAGAGAGGAGGTGTGATGGTGCAGAGAGGTGGTGAGGAGGTGTGATGGTGCAGAGAGGTGGTGAGGAGGTGTGATGGTGCAGAGAGGTGGTGAGGAGGTGTGATGGTGCAGAGAGGTGGTGAGGAGGTGTGATGGTGCAGAGAGGTGGTGAGGAGGTGTGATGGTCCAGTGAGGAGGTGTGATGGTGCAGAGAAGTGCTGAGGAAGTGTGATGGTGCAGTGAGGGGGTGTGTTGATGCAGGGAGGTGGTGAGGAGGTGTGATGGTGCAGAGAGGTGGTGAGGAGGTGTGATGGTGCAGTGAGGAGGTGTGATGGTGCAGAGAGGTGCGATGGTGCAGAGAGGTGCTGAGGAGGTGTGATGGTGCAGTGAGGGTGTGTGTTGGTGCAGTGAGGAGGTGTGATGGTGCAGAGAGGTGGTGAGGAGGTGTGATGGTGCAGAGACGTGGTGAGGAGGTGTGATGGTGCAGAGACGTGGTGAGGAGGTGTGATGGTGCAGAAACGTGGTGAGGAGGTGTGATGGTGCAGAGACGTGGTGAGTAGGTGTGATGGTGCAGAGTGGTGGTGAGGAGGTGTGATGGTACAGTGAGGAGGTGTGATGGTGCAGTGAGGAGGTGTGATGGTGCAGTGAGGAGGTGTGATGGTGCAGAGAGGTGGTGAGGAGGTGTGATGGTGCAGAGACGTGGTGAGGAGGTGTGATGGTGCAGAGACGTGGTGAGGAGGTGTGATGGTGCAGAGAGTTGGTGAGGAGGTGTGATGGTGCAGAGAGGAGGTGTGATGGTGCAGTGAGGAGGTGTGATGGTGCAGTGAGGAGGTGTGATGGTGCAGTGAGGAGGTGTGATGGTGCAGTGAGGAGGTGTGATGGTGCAGAGAGGTGGTGAGGAGGTGTGATGGAGCAGAGAGGTGGTGAGGAGGTGTGATGGAGCAGAGAGGTGGTGAGGAGGTGTGATGGTGCAGAGAGGTGGGGAGGAGGTGTGATGGTGCAGAGAGGTGGGGAGGAGGTGTGATGGTGCAGAGAGGTGGGGAGGAGGTGTGATGGTGCAGAGAGGTGGGGAGGAGGTGTGATGGTGCAGAGAGGTGGTGAGAAGGTGTGATGGTGCAGAGAGGTGGTGAGGAGGTGTGATGGTGCAGAGAGGTGGGGAGGAGGTGTGATGGAGCAGAGAGGTGGTGAGGAGGTGTGATGGAGCAGTGAGGAGGTGTGATGGTGCAGTGAGGAGGTGTGATGGTGCAGAGAGGTGGTGAGGAGGTGTGATGGTGCAGAGAGGTGGGGAGAAGGTGTGATGGTGCAGAGAGGTGGGGAGGAGGTGTGATGGTGCAGAGAGGTGGGGAGGAGGTGTGATGGTGCAGAGAGGTGGTGAGGAGGTGTGATGGTGCAGTGAGGAGTTGTGATGGTGCAGAGAGGTGGTGAGGAGGTGTGATGGTGCAGTGAGGAGTTGTGATGGTGCAGAGAGGTGGTGAGGAGTTGTGATGGTGCAGAGAGGTGGTGAGGAGTTGTGATGGTGCAGAGAGGTGGTGAGGAGTTGTGATGGTGCAGAGAGGTGGTGAGGAGTTGTGATGGTGCAGAGAGGTGGTGAGGAGTTGTGATGGTGCAGAGAGGTGGTGAGGAGGTGTGATGGTGCAGAGAGGTGGTGAGGAGGTGTGATGGTGCAGAGAGGTGGGGAGGACGTGTGATGGTGCAGAGAGGTGGTGAAGAGGTGTGATGGTGCACTGAGGAGGTCTGATGGTGCAGAGAGGTGGTGAGGAGGTGTGATGTTGCAG
The DNA here is from genome assembly GCF_029499605.1 of Hyla sarda. Classification (NCBI taxonomy): domain Eukaryota; kingdom Metazoa; phylum Chordata; class Amphibia; order Anura; family Hylidae; genus Hyla; species Hyla sarda. The sequence goes on along the minus strand of NC_079197.1, from coordinate 173,620,483 downwards.
TGAGGAGGTGTGATGGTGCAGAGAGGTGGTGTGATGGTGCAGAGAGGTGGTGAGGAGGTGTGATGGTGTAGAGAGGTGGTGAGGAGGTGTGATGTTGCAGTGAGGAGATGTGATGGTGCAGTGAGGAGGTGTGATGGTGCAGAAAGGTGGTGAGGAGGTGTAATGGTGCAGAGAGGTGGGGAGGAGGTGTGATGGTGCAGAGAGGTGGGGAGGAGGTGTGATGGTGCAGAGAGGTGGTGAGGAGGTGTAATGGTGCAGAGAGGTGGGGAGGAGGTGTGATGGTGCAGAGAGGTGGGGAGGAGGTGTGATGGTGCATAGAGGTGGGGAGGAGGTGTGATGGTGCAGAGAGGTGGTGAGGAGGTGTGATGGTGCAGAGAGGTGGTGAGGAGGTGTGATGGTGCAGAGTGGTGGTGAGGAGGTGTGATGGTGCAGAGATGTGGTAAAGAGGTGTAATGGTCACTATATAGATAAGCTGGACATCACACTGTGGCAGGACAATGGCGTTCCTCCCACACAAGCCTCACCCACTGCTACTGGTTAATAGAGGGACAGGAGACACTTACTGATCTTGCTGTCCTGAGGGAGAGACACTCCAGACACACAGCGGTGAGATGCCTGTCTCTTAGAGGGGTCAAGAGCGACCCTGGAGAGAAAGTCAGAAAGAGAAAGACAAAGAAAGACAAAGGGGAGAGGGAGAAAAAAAAACATGAGAAGACGGGTGAAAGGAAAGGAAGAAGGCAGAAAGGGGAGAAATGACCATTCCAGACCACCAATATCCTACATTGATCAATAATGTGGTCTGCTTGTTCTCTAAGTCCCAATTGTAGACAAACATGATGTAACTAAATAACCACATAGACATTGAGTAAACATCCACAGTGCAGGGAGAAAAGATAACACTATTCTGGAGATCAAGGATAGGGGATAGGTTAGTTTAGAATACTTGTTTCAGCCCAGGACTCCAAACCACAAATATTTTTCCTCTATCCTTTTGTTGATTTCCTTGTGTTTTTTTCTTCTTCAAGGCTTTATGGGGTCGACCAGTTGCCCATAGCAAACCAATCAGATCATTTCTTTCATTTTTCAGTGGCTTTTTCAAAAGTGAAAGAAGTGATCTGGTTGCTATGGGCACAGATTTTGATCTCTTCATTTATTAGGTAAAGCCCCTGTCATTCCTGCACTTCACCTCTCACCCCCTTCGCTAATACTTCAACATTTCACTAAAACTTCATCTACATTTCTCCCTGCACTGTGGATGTTTACTCAGTAAAAAGGACATGAATGGTACAATTGTGACTTAAGAGACGAAATCCAGGGAATTCACCTGCTTTTTGTTGTAGCTGTGACTGACAGCGTCGGATACACAATACTGATAAGTTTACACACCCAGGGTAGGATTAGTACATTTCTTGAAAATACGAAAGATCCTGTAAAACTTGACTGGTAAATGTTAGATTATTGGTCATCACTATGTCCGCCCCTGTCCATTGCGACATCACAAAGTGGTCACAGCTTTCCACCCCGGAATGTTCCTGATTATATATACACAGGGTACTGAAGGGTCTGTATGTAAACCTGTATCTGACCACAGCTGGGGGGGGGGGGGTGTGTGTGTGTAAACCTATAGGCACATCAGTGCCTGACTACAGCGGAGGGGGGGTTTAAACTTTTAGGATCACCTGACCGTGACCATAACCCATAACTGGGGTGGGGGTGAAAACTTTTAGGATCACCAGTACCTGACCATAAATGGGGTGTGTGTGTAAACTTTTAGGATCACCTGTACCTGACCATAACTGGGGGGTGTGTGTAAACTTTTAGGATCACCTGTACCTGACCATAACTGGGGGGGGGGGGGGGTGTAAACTTTTAGGATCACCTGTACCTGACCATAACTTGGGGGTGTAAACTTTTAGGATCACCTGTACCTGACCATAACTGGGGGGTGTAAACTTTTAGGATCACCAGTACCTGACCATAACTGGGGGGGGGGGGGGGGGGGGCGGGGTGTGTGTGTAAACTTTTAGGATCACCTGTACCTGACCATAACTGGGGGGGTGTAAACTTTTAGGATCACCTGTACCTGACCATAGCTGGGGGGTGTAAACTTTTAGGATCACCTGTACCTGACCATAACTGGGGGGGTGTAAACTTTTAGGATCACCTGTACCTGACCATAGCTGGGGGGTGTAAACTTTTAGGATCACCAGTACCTGACCATAACTGGGGGGTGTAAACTTTTAGGATCACCTGTACCTGACCATAACTGGGGGTGTGTGTGTGTGTGTGTAAACTTTTAGGATCACCTGTACCTGACCATAACTGGGGGGTGTAAACTTTTAGGATCACCTATACCTGACCATAACTGGGGGGGGGGGGGGGGGTGTAAACTTTTAGGATCACCTGTACCTGACCATAACTGGGGGGTGTAAACTTATAGTCAGACCTGTATCGGCCCACAGCTGGGGGGTGTAAACTTATAGGCCCATCTGCATCTAACCATAGTACCAGGAAGGGGGGTGTAAACGTATGGACACACCTGTACCCAGCTGGGTGGGAGTGGGAGTGGAGACTGAAGCATACCTGTACTGGGGTGTAGACTTATGGGACCACAGAAAGGGGGGGTGGTTTAACTGGCTGGAAGATGTGGCCCCAATAATGCTCCCATCATGCTCTGCCCCAATATACCTCCGTATCAGTGTTTCCCAAACAGTGCGTCTCCAGTTCTTGCAAAACTACAACTCCCAGCATGCCCGGACAGCCAAAGGCTGCTGGGAGTTGTAGTTTTGCAACAGCTGGAAACACACTTTTTGGAAAACACTGCTCTATCTACCCTCCCCCCCCCCCCCCCCCCCAGCCAGTAGGGGTATTTCGGTCTCCGGGGCCCCTCCACATTCTCACTCACCTGCGGGTCAGTTTGGAGGTCAGCTTGCTGAACAGGTTGGAGGTGGCTCGGGACCGGCTCTGGTTTAACCCTTCATGAGGGTGTGTGGGGGAGCTGGGAGGTGGGTTCTGACCCCTCCTATCTCGGACATGGCCGCCATGGAAAGTGCTGCGGACATTGGATCCTCGGGAGAGGCAGCTGCGCTCTGCGATGCTCTGTGTTGAGGGCGATGGTGCAGGCGGGCGAGAGGGAGTGGAGCTGAGCGAGAAGAGGGAGACGGCGGTCAGTAGGGAGATGACGATTAATAGGGAGAAGGTGGTCAGAAGGGGATGGCGGTCGGTCAGTAGGGAAATGGCGGTCAGTAGGGAAATGGCGGTCAGAAGGGAAATGGCGATCAAGTAAGGAAATGGCAGTCAAGTAGGGGGATGGCGGTCAAGTAGGGGGATGGCGGTCAAGTAGGGGGATGGCGGTCAAGTAGGGGGATGGCGGTCAAGTAGGGGGATGGCGGTCAAGTAGGGGGATGGCGGTCAGTAGGGGGATGGCGGTCAGTAGGGGGATGGCGGTCAGTAGGGGGATGGCGGTCAGTAGGGGGATGGCGGTCAGTAGGGGGATGGTGGTCACCCATCAGGTCCCCCCCAACTTACCTGTTCTCCTTTCCGTTATGGAGCAGGGAATGGCGCTCTGAGGCATGGCGATCGGTGCACACGTACGTGTTCCTGCGGCCCATCACACCTGGAGGAGTGTTCATCTGACGGACAGACAATAGAAATTACCACACGAAAAACTGCACTGACCTTCTCACAGCTGACGGTTTGTTACAGTGTGGGGTAGATTTGTCAAAACCTGTGCAGACGAAAAGTTAACCAGTTGCCCATAGCAACCAATCAAATCGCTGCTTTCATTTTTTAGAGGCCTTTATTAAAATGAAACTATTCATCTAAATGGTTGCTATGGGCAACTGGTCAACTTTTCCTCTGCCCAGGTTCTGATAAATTTCCCCCATTGTATCCGATTTAGACAATAATCTAACAATAAGCTCGAGTCTGATTGGTTGTTCTAAGAGACATTGGGGGAGATTAAATCAAAACCTGTGCAGAGGAAAAGTTGCCGAGTTGCCCATAGCAACCAATCAGATCGCTTCTTTCATTTTGCAGAGGCCTTGTTAAAAATGAAAAATGCGATCTGATTAGTTGCTATGGGCAACAGGGCAATATTTTTCTTTTCACATGTTCTAATAAATCCCCCATTAACACTTTATTTCCCATTGTGTCACAGCCATAGTCATTTACCACCCCTCAATCCAGGTTAATACTTCGCAGAGCCCAATATGGAAGTTACACCCCAGATCTGACTCCCCGCCCCACCGATCATAAAGGAATCGGTCATGTGCTCACAGTTGTGGGTGGGGCCTCTTTGCGTGGCTCTGGAATTTCCGCCTTGTTCGGGTTGTGGGCATGGCTAACCATAGGGCTGGAGGGAGGGGGAGGCCGGCTACCCCCACCCACAGATCCACTGCCCCTCCTGGGGGTAAGACGTTCCCCAACTGCACCATCATCCACTGCCCCAGGAGGACTGCGCTTGGCTTGAGAGGGAGTGGGTGCTGGACCACCTGTGGGGGAGAGAGGACATCATCACAGAAGTGTCAGCGTGTCATCATCCTGTCCCCCAAGTGTCATCATCCTGTCCCCCAAGTGTCATCATCCTGTCCCCCAAGTGTCATCATCCTGTCCCCCAAGTGTCATCATCCTGTCCCCCAAGTGTCATCATCCTGTCCCCCAAGTGTCATCATCCTGTCCCCCAAGTGTCATCATCCTGTCCCCCAAGTGTCATCATCCTGTCCCCCAAGTGTCCTCCTCCTGTACCCCCAAGTGTCCTCCTCCTGTACCCCCAAGTGTCCTCCTCCTGTACCCCCAAGTGTCATCATCCTGTACCCCCAAGTGTTATTATCCTGTACCCCCAAGTGTCATTATCCTGTACCCCAAGTGTTATCATTCTGTACCCCAAGTTTTATTATCCTGTACCCCAAGTGTCATCATCCTGTACCCCAAGTGTTATTATCCTGTACTCCAAGTGTCATCATCCTGTACCCCAAGTGTCATCATCCTGTACCCAAAGTGTCCATCATCCTGTACCCCAAGTGTCATCATCCTGTACCCCAAGTGTCATCATCCTGTACCCCAAGTGTCATTATCCTGTACCCCAAGTTTTATTATCCTGTACCCCAAGTGTCATCATCCTGTACCCCAAGTGTCCTGCGCCATCCAACACCCCTGTGGGTACTCACAAAAATCGCTGTGCCTCCTCTGCCTCTGGTACCCTCGCTGGTTCTTGCTGTGGGTTGATGATGACTTGGTGGCACCATTGGTGACATCTGAGGTGACTCTGCTCCGAGATAGGGACAGTGTGCTGTCAGAGCGAGACTCCCCTCCTTCATTCTGCAGACAGGGAAGATGTCAGTCTCTCTAACCTGGTACCAGTGGGTAACATCAGCATGGCACAGTGTCTGGACTTACCTCGGCCTTCCGCCCTAGCAGCAGGTAAGTCGCCATAACTTCATTGTACTTATTAGAGTTTAAAGCGTCTTTAATCTCCTCCCTGGAATATCCCATCTCCAGCATGATCTCTGAGGAGGAGAACAAAGAGACACCTTTAAGACTTACACACAGTTTAAAGGGATATTCCAGGAAAAAACTTTTTTTTATATATATCAACTGGCTCCAGAAAGTTAAACAGATTTGTAAATTACTTCTATTAAAAAATCTTAATCCTTTCAGTACTTATGAGCTTCTGAAGTTAAGGTGGTTCTTTTCTGTCTAAATCCTCTCTGATGACACCTGTCTCGGGAAACACCCAGTTTAGAAGAGGTTTGCTATGGGGATTTGCTTCTAAACTGGGCGTTTCCCGAGACAGGTGTCATCAGAGAGGATTTAGACAAAAAAAAGAACCACCTTAACTTCAGAAGCTCATAAGTACTGAAAGGATTAAGATTTTTTAATAGAAGTAATTTACAAATCTGTTTAACTTTCTGGAGCCAGTTGATATATATATATATATATATATATAAAAAGTTTTTTCCTGGAATACCCCTTTAAGATGTTCAAAGTACCCACACAAGGACCTGCGGCTCAGGAGACTTGGGGTCTAGATGATTAAAGGGGTACCCCGCTGCCCCAGTGTTTAGAAGATTTTGTTCTGAACGCTTGAAGTGGGCAGTGGGGGGTTGTCACATCACAGCCACGCCCCCTGTGATGTTTCATCACGCCACGCCCCCTCAATGCAAGTCTATGGGAGGGGGCGTGGCGTTGCCACGCCCCCTTCCAAAGACTTGCATTGAGGGGGCGTGGCATGATGTCACGAGGGGCGTGATCGTGACGTCCCAACCCGTCGCCCGCACCTAACATTCTAAATGAATGCCGGGTGCTGCACAGAAATCACGGGGGTCCCGACGGTGGGACCCCCACGATCAGACATCTTATCCCCTATGCTTTGGATAGGGGATAAGATATCTAGGGGCAGAGTACCACCTTAAGGCATTGGTCCAGAAACAGACTGGAGCCCCCTTAGATCCTGTGCCTGTGAAATTCCCATCATGTATTTGAAGAAATTATGTGATCGGAATCTGATGGGAGGAGTAGTCCGGGGCTATTATTGGCCATAGTCCTCACCAATTCGCTTGGGATCGGCATGGTCTTCCTCCGGCTCCTTGTATGGCTTCAGATCATCACTATCATACCCAATGTTCATCCATTTATCATTCATTATTTGCTAAAAAAAAGTAAGGAAAATAGAGTCAGGACATGGGCCCCTAAACTAAGAATGGGGTCGGAGGAGATGGATGGGTGGTCACCTCCAGGGTGCAGCGTTTGGTGGGGTTCAGCACCAGGAACCTGCGCAGGACACTCTCACAGTCTGTGCTCATGTAGAAGGGGACTCTGTATTTACCACGGAGGACGCGTTCTCTCAGCTCCTGATAAAGGGAAAAAAATATCACAGATTTGTCAGTTCTTAAAGGGGTACTCCGGTGGAAAAGAATTTTCTCAAATCAACTGGTGCCAGAAAGTTATACAGATTTGTAAATTACTTCTATTAAAAAAAATCTTAATCCTTCTAGTACTTATCGGCTGCTGTATGCTGCAGAGTAAGTTGTGTAGTTCTTTCCAGTCTGACCACAGTGCTCTCTGCTGACACCTCTGTCTATGTCAGGAACTGTCCAGAGCAGGAGGGGTTTGCTATGAGGATTTTCTCCTTTTCTGGACAGTTCCTGACACAGACAGAGGTGTCAGCATAGAGCACTGTGGTCACACTGGAAAGAAATACTGTATACAACTTCCTCTGGAGCATAAGATTAAAGGGGGTACTCCGGTGGAAAACTTTTTTTTAAATTTTTTTAATCAACTGGTGCCAGAAAGTTAAACAGATTTGTAAATTACTTCTATTAACAAATCTTAATCCTTCCAGTACTTATTAGCTGCTGTATACTACAGAGGAAATTATTTTCTTTTTGCAACACAGAGCTCTCTTCCGACATCACAAGCACAGTGCTCTCTGCTGACATCTCTGTCCATTTTGGGAACTGTCCAGAGCGGCATATGTTTGCTATAGGGATATAGTTCCTAAAATGGACAGCGATGTCAGCAGAGAGCACTGTGCTCATGATGTCAGCAGAGAGCACTGTGCTCGTGATGTCAGCAGAGAGCACTGTGTTCCAAAAAGAAAAGAATTTCCTCGGCAGTATTCAGCAGCTAATAAGTACTGGAATGATTAAGATTTTTTAATTGAAGTAATTTACAAATCTGTTTAACTTTCTGGCACCAGTTGATTAAAAACAAAAAACAAAAACATAATTAAAAAAAAGGTTTTCCACCGGAGTACCCCTTTAAGACTTTTAAAACAGAAGTCATTTACAAAACAGTATTCAATATTACGGTCTTTCTGGCACCAGTTGATATGAAAATAAAATGTGGTTTCCACTGGAGTACCCCTTTAATTCATCAAGATCAATGAGGGAGATTTATCAATGCATTCCTGCTACTTTTTTTGGCTGTAACTTGGCGCATTTATTTTGCAGAGATGAGTATTTGCGCAAACATTTTGCGCCCTTTCAAAATAGACAACGTTTAGCAGACGTGACTGTAAAATGCAGTGACATCATGACCAACGCAGCCAGCGTTCAGAACAGAACAAAATGTTCCAAACGCAGGGGCAGCAGAGTATCCCTTTAATTTAGCGAATGTATGCCAAAAACAAAGTAAAAAACAAAAAGGCTGTGAAGTGGCTGCACACAGACACATATTGATAAATCTCCCCCAATGTCTCTGGAGTCGCACCCCAGGAGACCAACAAGCAGCGGCAAAAGGAACCACACCCCTATAACTGACAAGTGGCACCCTAGAACGGGCACCCCCAGGTTCTCAAATGCTCTCTAGCAAACTTCAGACGGGCTCGGACATGTACTGGCACTGCATGATTTGAGTCCCTGGTGGCGTAGTCTGTTACTGATGGTAGCCTTTGTTATTTTGGTCCCAGCTCTCTGCAGGTCATTCACTAGGTCCCCCGTGTAGTTCTGGGAGCCCCATTCCGGGAGACTAACAGCATCATAGGAGTCAGACCATAAAAAACAGCGATCAGCAACAATGAGCAGCGTCCCAGGATTTGTATACTTTATACCAGTGTTTCCCAACCAGGGTACCTCCAGCTGTTGCCAAACAACAGCTGGAGGCACCCTGGTTTGGGAACACTGCTTTATACAATATATTCACAAAGTCTTCAGATCCTTCTACATTTTCACATTCTGTTGTTGCTCCTTCTGCTAAAACAAAAAAACACCTAAGTTCTCCCATTATTCTGCCCCGACACCCCATAATAACAAAGTGATAACAAAATGTTACAAATCTTTACTAATGTATTAAAAAGGGAAAACTACAATCTCAGTGACATAAGTATTCATACCCTTTACTATCACATGTGACATAAGTATTCATACCCTTTACTCAGGGCTGAGGTGAAGCCCCTTTGGCAGTGATGGGCAGTACCTGGTTTCCCCCAGACATGATGCTGCCCCCACCATGATCACTGTAGGGATGGTATTGGGCAGATGATGGGCAGTGCCTGGTTTCCTCCAGACATGATGCTGCCCCCACCATGATCACTGTAGGGGATGGTATTGGGCAGGTGATGGGCAGTGCCTGGTTTCCCCCAGACATGATGCTGCCCCCACCGTGATCACTGTAGGGATGGTATTGGGCAGGTGATGGGCAGTGCCTGGTTTCCTCCAGACATGATGCTGCCCCCACCATGATCACTGTAGGGATGGTATTGGGCAGGTGATGGGCAGTGCCTGGTTTCCCCCAGACATGATGCTGCCCCCACCATGATCACTGTAGGGATGGTATTGGGCAGGTGATGGGCAGTGCCTGGTTTCCCCCAGATATGATGCTGCCCCCACCATGATCACTGTAGGGATGGTATTGGGCAGGTGATGGGCAGTACCGGTCTCCTCCAGACATGATGCTGCCCACACCATGATCACTGTAGGGATGGTATTGGGCAGGTGATGGGCAGTGCCTGGTTTCCTCCAGACATGATGCTGTCCCCACCATGATCACTGTAGGGATGGTATTGGGCAAGGGTGATGGGCAGTGACTGGTTTCCTCCAGACATGATGCGGCCCCCACCATGATCACTGTAGGGATGGTATTGGGCAGGTGATGGGCAGTGCCTGGTTTCCTCCAGACATGATGCTGCCCCACCATGATCACTGTAGGGATGGTATTGGGCAGGTGATGGGCAGTGCCTGGTTTCCTCCAGACATGATGCTGTCCCCACCATGATCACTGTAGGGATGGTATTGGGCAGGTGATGGACAGTACCTGGTTTCCCCCAGACATGATGCTGCCCCCACCATGATCACTGTAGGGATGGTATTGGGCAGTACCTGGTTTCCTCCAGACATGATGCTGTCCCCACCATGATCACTGTAGGGATGGTATTGGGCAGGTGATGGGCAGTGCTTGGTTTCCTCCAGATATGATGCTGCCCCCACCATGATCACTGTAGGGTTGGTATTGGACAGGTGATGGGCAGTACCTTGTTTCATTAGACCAGACAATCTTGTTCCTCTCCGTCTGATCCTTCAGATGTGTTTTTTTTAACCTCCAGCATCTTCCATGTGTTATTACTTAGGAGGCTTCTTTCTGCCATAAAGCCCAGATTGTGGAGGCTGCAGAGATGGTTCTGGACCTTCTAGAAGTTTCTCTCATCTGCACACAGGAGCTTTGGAGCTCAGCCAGAGTGACCATTGGGTTCTTGGTCTCCTCTCTTACCAAGTCCCTTCTCCCCTATTACTTAGTTTGGTGGGCAGCATCTCAAGGAAGAGTCCTGGTTGTTCCTTCTTCCATATAAGAATTATGGAGGCCTCTGAGCTCTTGGGAACTTTCAGTGCAGCAGATAGGATTTTGTCCCCTTCTCCAGATCTGTGGCTCCATATGTGGCTCCATACAATCCTGTCTCTGAGCTCTACAGTCAGTTCTTTCCCCTCATGTCTTGGCTCTGATATACATTGTCACCTATATAGACCGGGCTGAGTCTTGTCCAATCAGGTAAATTTACCACAGGTGACTCCAATCAAGGTGGAGAAACATCTCAGAGATGATCAGAAGAAATGGGAGGAGCCAGAGATAAATGTCACGTGTCATAGTAAAGGGTCTGAATACTTATGTACATGTGAATTTTTTTTTAAAATTTTTTCCTTTCTAATAAATGAGCAAAACGTTTCCCTTTGTCATTGCGGTACTAAGTGCAGAACAAAATGGGGGGGGGGGGGGGGGGAAATAAAAGGGTCTGAAAATTATCCACACGCATCGTAGAGTCCTGGGGGATGAAGTGCCCATGCTTATAGCACCTTCCTCATTCTCCACCCACAAAAGATCTCAAAACCCCATCACACAGTCTTACCTTGAGGTTCTGTCCATCAAACGGCAGCGACCCACTGACCAGCGTGTAGAGAATGACCCCCAGGCTCCATACATCCACCTCGGGACCATTGTATCTCTTGCCTTGGAACAGTTCGGGTGCGGCATACGGAGGGCTCCCGCAAAACGTGTCCAGTTTTCCCCCAGGTGTGAATTCATTACTGAACCCAAAGTCCGCAATCTTTATATTGGCCTCAGCGTCAAGCAGGAGGTTCTCAGCCTAAAAGAACAAGCGGGATGATGGGACCAAACGGGCATCATATAATAGAGAGGGCAGAGTCAGCAGAGGAGCAGACCCGGGCCCAGGAGACCTCCTCACCTTCAGATCTCGGTGGACGATGTTCTTCTGATGACAGTAATGGACGGCGGATACAATCTGAAGGAAGAAGAGACACATGGTCACAATAACTAACTGAGCATAATATATATATATATATATATATATATATATATATTTATATACACACACACACACAAACACACACACACACACACACACACACCGTATATACTCGAGTATTAGCCGTCCCGAATATGAGCCCCCTAATTTCACCCCAAAAACACAGGAAAAGTTATTGACTCGACTATAAGCCTAGGGTGGGAAATACATCATCCCCCCGTCATCATCCAGACCCCCTTCATCATCACCCCCCCCCCTTCATCATCACTCACCCCCCCCTTTATCATCACCCCCCACCTTCATCATCACCGCCTGTCAATCCCTTCTCAGTGGTCTTCAACCTGCGGACCTCCAGATGTTGCAAAACTACAACTCCCAGCATGCCCGGACAGCCATCGTTCCTGCGCGTCATCGTCAAGGCAACGTCACTAATCCGGCGCCGGCCCGGAGCGGAGAAGAGGGCCTCCCGGTGAAGATGGACAGCCCGGAACGACTAACCCTCCCCACCGGATGGTCCCTGCAGCATAGATTACCCGGACCAGCTCACCCTAACGTCCCACCGAGGGGAGGTGAGAAGAAAACAAAAGGGGGGTCTGGATGATGACGAAGGCCACAGTGGTCTTCAACCTGTGGACCTCCAGATGTTTCAAAACTACAACTCCCAGCATGCTGTCCGGGCATGCTGGGAGTTGTAGTTTTGCAACATCTGGAGGTCCACAGGTTGAAGACCACTGAGAAGGGATTGACAGGCGGAGATGGACAGCCGGGACCATCCCCTCACAGCTAAAGCCAGAAACTTTTTTTTTTGTTCACTCGAGTATAAGCCGAGGGGGGTGTTTTCAGCACGAAAAATCGTGCTGAAAAACTCGGCATATACAGTATATATATATACACATACACACACACACACACACACACACACACACACTAGTGATACAGGCAGTGTTAGGCGTCCCACGCCTCAGGCGCCATGACAGTATTATACAGAGCGGATACGTGCCTTCTCTGGTATGTTCACTCAGGTTATTAATTATACATAAACAGGTGCTGTATACTTGTGATCATTTCACCTATTAAATTGGTGATATTTATTTTCAAGCTGGTTTCTACCATTATGCATTTGGCACTTTCTTTTATGTATGGAATATCAATATATGCACTTAATGTATGGATTTTTATGCACAATACTTTGTCAGTACTTTGTATTATTACACTATGTATATATATAATGAATTAATTGATGATTATGAGCACTTTATTGTTTGCACTGATGTGTTCTGGATATAAATACCCCCTACTTTGTATTGGTCACTAAGCTTGAAAATGGTCCTATAGTAGGACTGACATATTGCTGCTGTGATGTGAGCCAATAAATCCACAACTTATTTTTTTCACTACTTTTGAGAGAGCTGTGCCATTGTTGTCTTCTACTATTAATGGGACCTTGATCAAGTCCAGGGCGCTGGACCACACTGGACATTGGATAAGTAGTGCTGCAAATTTCTATATAATATATATATATGTATACATACACACAGTACAGACCAAAAGTTTGGACACCTTCTCATTCAGAGCGCCGGCTCTCTGAAATTTAAAGGGCCAGTGCACCACTAATTGGTGCCTGGCCCAATCAGTGCTAATCACTCCCAAACACATAAAAAACCCCTTCCCCTTCCTGTCCTTGCCGGATCTTGTTGCCTTGTGCCAGTGAAAGCATTCCCGTGTGTCCATTGCCTGTGTATCCAGACCTTTGCCGTTGCCCTTGACTACTAACCGTTGCTGCCTGCCCTGACCTTCTGCTATGTCTGACCTTGCCTTTTGCCTAGTCCTTGTGTACCACGCCTGACTCAGCAGTCAGTGAGGTTGAGTCGCCATTGGGTGGAACGACCTGGGGGTTACCTGCCGCAGCAAGTCCATCCTGCCTTGCGGCGGGCTCTGGTAAAAACCAGTAACCAGTAGATTCCGTTCCCCTGGTACGGCCCACACCATCACCTCACTGACAGAGGATCCACTACCTGTGTCATCCCTGCATACCACTCCGGATCCTGACAGTAGATCCGACCATGGATCCCGCTGAGGTCCCGCTGCCCAGTGTCGCTGACCTAACCTCCGTGATCGCCCAGCAATCACAGCAGATCGCGCTACAAGGACAGCAGTTGACTCAGTTGACTGCTATGCCACAACAGCTTCTGCCTCAACAACAGCAACCATCTCCTCCGCCAGCTCCTGCATCACCTCCGCAGCGAGTGGCCGCTCCCAGACTCCGCCTGTCCCTACCTGACAAGTTTGATGGGGACTCTAAACTGTGCCGTGGTTTCCTGTCCCAGTGTTCCCTACACCTGGAGATGAGGTCAGACCAATTTCTTACAGAACGGTCTAAGGTGGCGTTCGTGGTCAGCCTGCTGTCTGGAAAGGCTTTGTCCTGGGCCACACCGCTTTGGGACCACAACGATCCTGCCACTGCTACTATCCAGTCCTTCTTCACAGAAGTACGCAGTGTCTTTGAGGAGCCAGCCCGGGCTTCCTCAGCCGAGACAGCCCTATTGAATCTTGTCCAAGGGAGTTCTTCAGTGGGCGAATACGCCATTCAGTTCCGCACCCTCGCCTCTGAGCTATCCTGGAATAATTAGGCCCTCTGCGTGACCTTCAAGAAAGGCTTATCCAGTCACATCAAAGATGTTCTGGCCGCACGAGAAATTCCTGCTACCCTGTCTGAACTCATCCATTTGGCCACCCGCATCGATATGCGTTTCACTGAAAGACGCCTGGAGCTTCGTCAGGAAAAGGATCATGTTCGCACAAGGCGGTTTCCTCCCCTGGCACCTCTCTTCCAGCGTCCTTTGCAATCTGTTCCTGTGCCTTCCGCCGAGGAGGCTATGCAAGTGGATCGGTCTCGTCTGACCCAACAAGAGAGGACTAGCCGTAGGAATGAAAACCTGTGCCTGTACTGTGCTAGCACCGAACATTTCCTAAAGGACTGTCCTATTCGTCCTCCACGTCAGGGAAACACTCGCACCTAGTTTACGTAGGAGAGGCGTTGCTAGGTGTGAATTCTTCCTCTCCACGACTGACTATACCTGTGCGGATTGCTATACCCGCTAATACTAATACTTCCTTCTACGCTGTGGCCTTCTTGAACTCTGGTTCAGCAGGAAGTTTCATTGAAGCCTCCCTAATTAACAGATTCAATATTCCAGTTACCTGTCTTGTCAAACCTCTCTTCACTTCATCCGTCAATGGAGAGAGGCTGGTCTGCACTGTGCGTTACCGCACTCAACCGCTACTCATGAGTGTTGGGGTTCACCATCATGAACATATTGAATTTTTTGTGCTGCCCAACTGTACTTCAGAAATTCTTCTGTGCTTGCCCTGGCTCCAACGTCACTCGCCTAGCCTTGACTGGGCCACCGGGGACATTAAGAGTTGGGGATCTTCTTGCCACAAGCGATGTCTCCAACCAGTTCCTTCCTGCCAAGTCTCCATTGCTACTCCATTGCCAGGTCTTCCTAAGGCCTATCAGAACTATTCTGACATCTTTTGTAAAAAGCAAGCAGAGGTCTTACCTCCACATAGACCTTATGACTGCCCTATCGATTTTCTCCCTGGTACCACACCGCTCCGTGGTAGGATTTACCCACTTTCTGCCCCGGAAACACAAGCCATGACAGAGTACATTCAGGAAAACCTCAAAAGAGGGTTTATCCAGAAATCTTCTTCTCCAGCCGGAGCTGGATTCTTCTTCGTTGCCAAGAAGGACGGCTCTCTACGCCCTTGTATTGACTACCGCGGTCCTAATAAGATCACAGTGAAAAACCGCTATCCTCTACCACTCATCTCTGAACTATTTGATCGATTGCGTGGAGCTAAGATCTTCACCAAACTTGATCTAAGGGGCGCCTATAATCTCATCCGTATTCGTGAAGGTGATGAATGGAAAACCGCCTTCAATACCAGAGATGGACACTTTGAATATATTGTCATGCCCTTTGGTCTGTGCAACGCCCCAGTAGTCTTCCAGGACTTTGTCAACGAGATTTTCTGGGACATGCTGTATTCCTGTGTGGTGGTCTATCTTGATGACATTCTCATTTTTTCTTCCAACCTAGAGGAACATCGGCTCCATGTCCATCAAGTGCTTCAGCGCCTACGCAAAAATCATCTTTATGCCAAGATTGAGAAATGTCTTTTTGAGCGCAGCAGTCTTCCCTTCTTGGGGTACATAGTCTCAGGTCAAGGTCTTTAAATGCACCCTGATAAACTATCAGCAGTAGTAGATTGGCCACGTCCCACTGGTTTGCGAGCCATCCAATGATTTCTCGGATTTGCTAATTATTATCGTCAATTCATTCCCCAATTCTCCACCATTGTTGTGCTTATTGTGGCCTTGACCAAGAAAAATGCTAATCCGAAATCCTGGCCTCCGCAGGCGGAGGAGGCCTTTAAACACCTCAAAGCCGCCTTCACTTCTGCTCCAGTCCTGTCCAGGCCAGATCCTCTGAAGCCCTTCTTCCCTGAGGTTGACACCTCCTCAGTTGGTGCCGGAGCTGTCCTTCTTCAAAAAACCGCTAAAGGAAAAAATATCACTTGCAGATTTTTCTCCAAGACTTTCTCTCCTGAAAATAACTATTCCATTGGAGACCGGGAACTATTGGCCATTAAGTTGGCACTTGAGGAGTGGAGACATCTTCTAGAAGGATCCTTGCATCCCATCACCATCTACACTGACCACAAAAATGTGTCTTACCTTCAATCCGCCCAGCGGTTAAAGGGGTATTCCAGGTAAAAACTTTTTTTTATATATCAACTGGCTCCGGAAAGTTAAACAGATTTGTAAATTACTTCTATTAAAAAAATCTTACTCCTTCCAATAGTTATTAGCTTCTGAAGTTGAGTTGTTGTTTTCTGTCTAACTGCTCTCTGATGACTCATGTCCCGGGAGCTGTGCAGTTCCTATGGGGATATTCTCCCATCATGCACAGCTCCTGGGACGTGACATCATCATTGAGCAGTTAGACAGAAAACAGCAACTCAACTTCAGAAGCTAATAACTATTGGAAGGATTAAGATTTTTTAATAGAAGTAATTTACAAATCTGTTTAACTTTCCGGAGCCAGTTGATATATCTAAAAAAAGGTTTTGCCTGGAATGCCCCTTTAAATCTTTGCCAAGCTAGATGGTCATTGTTCTTTGCCCGTTTCAATTTTCAAATTCATTTTCGTCCTGCAGATAAGAATGTCAGGGCTGATGCTCTATCACGTACCACCGATGCCTCGGAATCAGAAATTCTTCCTCAACACATCATACCTCCTGAGTGTCTGGTCGTCTCCGCCCCAGCTTCTTTGGTACCAATTTCTCCCGGAAAGATATATGTTCCTCCACGTCTTCGCCTCCAGACTCTCAAATGGGGTCCTTACTCCCACCTGGCGGTTCATGCTGGAATCAAAAAGTCCATACAGCTAATTGCCAGACACTATTGGTGGTCTTCCTTGGAGAAAGATGTGACCGATTTCGTACGGGCCTGTACAGCGTGCGCACGTGACAAGACTCCACGCCAGAAGCCGGCTGGTCTTCTCCTTCCTGCCTGTGCCTGAACAGCCATGGTCTCATATAGCTATGGACTTTATAACTAACCTACCTTCATCTCATGGCAACACTGTCATTTGGGTGGTCATTGATCGCTTTTCCAAAATGGCTCATTTTGTCCCGCTTCCGGGTCTACCTTCTGCGCCACAATTGGCGAAACAATTTTTTCTATAAATTTTTCGTCTCCACGGGCTTCCCACGCATATTGTCTCTGATAGAGGTGTTCAATTTGTTTCAAAATTTTGGAGAGCACTCTGCAGTCAATTAAAGATCAAATTGAATTTCTCTTCCTCCTATCACCCCCAATCCAATGGACAAGTGGAAAGAGTAAACCGGATTCTTGGCGACTACTTACGGCATTTTGTCTCCTCCCGTCAAGATTATTGGGTCGACCTTCTGTCCTGGGCTGAATTCTCGTACAACTTCAAGAATTCTGAGTCTTCCTCCAAATCTCCATTTTTTGTGGTTTACGGCCGTTACCCGCTTCCCCCCCTCCCCATTCCCACTTCATCTGGAGTTCCTGCCGTGGATGAACTGACACAAGATTTCTCCTCCCTCTGGAAGGAGACTCAAAAGTCGCTCCTACTGGCCTCATCTCGCATGAAGAGACATGCCGATAAAAAGAGAAGAATTCCTCCTGTTCCTGCCCCCCGGTGACAAAGTATGGCTCTCCGCCAAATACATACGTTTCCGTGTCCCTAGCTTCAAGCTTTGTCTTCGGTACCTCGGGCCTTTTAAAATCAAGAATCAAATCAATTCTGCCTCCTTCAAGCTTCATCTTCCCCCTTCTCTTCGTATTCCTAACTCTTTCCATGTTTCTCTTCTCAAACCTCTCGTACTTAACCGCTTTTCTCCCAAGGTCACTGTTCCTGTTCCTATCTCTGGCTCCTCTCATGTCTTCTCAGTCAAGGAAATCCTCGCCTCCAAGATCGTCCGAGGTAAAAAAAAATTTGGGGTGGATTGGGAGAATATTGGTCCTGAAGAAAGATCATGGGAACCCAAGGCCAATATTTTAGACAAGAAACTCATCTACAGATTCCTCGGTTCCAAAAAGAAGGGGGGATCCAAGGGGGGGGGGGGGGGTACTGTCACGCCGAGCGCTCCGGGTCCCTGCTCCCTCCCGGAATGCTTGCGGCGCTTGTCTGCTCGCAGCGCCCCGGTAAGACCCGCTGACCGGGAGCGCTGCTCTGCTGTCACCGGTGGGGATGCGATCCACGTGGCGGGACGTGCCCGCCCGCGGGTCGCATCCCAGTCCTCTCACCTGCCCCGTTCCCCTGCTGTCAGGTCCCGGCGCGCACGGCCCCGCTCTCTGGTGCCTGGCCCAATCAGTGCTAATCACGCCCAAACACATAAAAACCCACTTCCTCTTCCTGTCCTTGCCGGATCTTGTTGCCTTGTGCCAGTGAAAGCGTTCCCGTGTGTCCATTGCCTGTGTATCCAGACCTTTGCCGTTGCCCTTGACCACGAACCGTTGCTGCCTGCCTTGACCTTCTGCTACGTCTGACCTTGCCTTTTGCCTAGTCCTTGTGTACCGCGCCTGACTCAGCAGTCAGTGAGGTTGAGTCGCTATTGGGTGGAACGACCTGGGGGTTACCTGCCACAGCAAGTCCATCCCGCCTTGTAACCCCTTAGATTCCGTTCCCCTGGTACGGCCCACGCCATCACCTCACTGACATAGAGGATCCACTACCTGTGTCATCCCTGCATACCACTCCGGATCCTGACATTAACACTATATTAACCATTCCAAGATAGCCTAGCCCTAAAGTGTAAGTATAATAAATGATGGAGTAAAGGAGAAACGGTAATGAACCAACTCACTGATTAAATGTGTATAACCAAAAATAGAAAATAATAATGAATTATAATAAGAAAAAGAAGGGGGGAAAAAAAGAAAAACAACTATATAATCAAATTATCATAGATACAGAAATACTGTGAAAATAAAAAATAAATTTAAAAAAATAAAATAGTGATAGAATTTTTTTTTTATATTAATAGATAATAAATAAATATGTGCTCCCTTCGCCAATAGGGTACGTCAACCCAACGTATAATATTATATGTAGAGAGAGTTCACCCCCGATCCACTGGGGTCATTAGATTACTCCCCCCCATGTTAATGGTTGGAGTGAATCAATGTCATAGCCTCTGCAATCCTCCATGAGCCGAAGGCTGTCCGGGCATGTTGGGAGTTGTAGTTTTGCAACAGCTGGAGGCGCCCTGGTTGACATTGCCTAGAGCAGTGTTTCCCACAGTGGGTATTATTATGTGCCAAGCCAAGTTCAGGCATCATGTGGAGATAAGATAATAAGCCAATGGATAAAATGGAGTGACAAAGAGAAAGAAGAAACTCCCTCATCAATGATGCACCTAACAGGGATGTGGGCCAGTGGCATATGGGAGCACAGTTGCTATGCCAGAAATTGATCGCACTAGTGGTGGCATCTGGAAGCGGGTTAGAAAGAGGCCTCCCAGTCCCCAAAAGCAAGATGGCTCCAGTCTGTCACTTAATGCATTACAATATGTAGCTCATTCATACTGTACAGGAAGGAGGGTGGGACTGGGTCTGACTAAAAGGGAAGAAGACTAAATCTGACTGGGAGGGAAGAATAGTGGGACTAGACCTGACTGGGAGGGATTGAGGGTGGGTCTGGGTCTAAATGGGAGGCAAGGGTGGTGAGACTTGGTCTGACTGGGAGGAAAGAAGGATCTGACTGGGAGGGATGGAGGCCAAGTCTGGGCCTAACTGGGAGGAAAGGATGGTGGGACTGGATCTGGCTGGGTTGGATGGGGGGGGGAGGGCTGACTGGGAGACAAGGAGTGTTAGACTTGGCTTGACTTGATGGTGGGACTCAGGAAGGAAAGAAGGGTAAAACTAGGTCACACTTGGATGGACACAAACTGGGTGCCCATTTACAATGCCTTTATATGACTTAAAGGGGTACTCCGTCCCCTAGACATGTTATTCCCTATCCAAATGATAGGGGATAAGATGGCTGATCGTGGGGATCCTGCCGCTTGGGATCCCCCGCGATCTCCCTGCCGCACCCGGCGTTTGTTAAGAGAGTCAGGTGCAGGCCAGGAGGCTCGTGAGATCACAGCCACGCCCCCTCAATGCAAGTCTGTGGGAGGGGGCGTGACGGGGGAGATGAGCGACCAACAACCAATAATTCCTTGACCGGTCCCCACGACCCGAGCACGTGCCTGATCATCAGCTCATTGCAGTCGAAATATTGGTCTTAATTGTCCTGTATAATATGTCCCTATATCTGACTGATCTGAGCAGATGTCACACAGGAGACATATGAACACATAAGAGGTGCTACTACAACTACTTACCTGACGAAATTTAGCGCGTGCTTCCTTCTCCTTCATCCGGCCGTGAGATACCAGGTAATCGAAGACTTCACCTGAGGGAGCAGGAGGAAGACGATTACACCTTCAGATTCTACATCCATGATCTCATAACAGATCAGATTCTACATACATGATCTCATAACAGATCAGATTCTACATCCATGATCTCATAACAGATCAGATTCTACATCCATGACCTCATAACAGATCAGATTCTACATACATGATCTCATAACAGATCAGATTCTACATACATGACCTCATAACAGATCAGATTCTACATACATGATCTCATAACAGATCACATTCTACATCCATGATCTCATAACAGATCACATTCTACATCCATGATCTCATAACAGATCAGATTCTACATCCATGATCTCATAACAGATCACATTCTACATCCATGATCTCATAACAGATCAGATTCTACATACATGATCTCATAACAGCATAGGCGTGCGCAGCCTACTGCATCAGGGTGTGCACCCTAAAGCACAAACTCACGCCGCGCGTGTGCGTATATATCTATATAAATACACACACACACAAATACACTCTTGCTTGCATGCACACATACATAAACAGACCTTCACTCATATAGGTGCAGTATAAGTCCCCCACATTAGGTTGCCAGTATAGTTCCCCACATTAGGTTGCCAGTATAGTCCCCCCACATTAGGTTGGTAGTACAGTTCCCCCCACATTAGGTTGGCAGTACAGTTCCCCCCACATTAGGTTGGCAGTACAGTTCCCCCCACATTAGGTTGGCAGTACAGTTCCCCCACATTAGGTTGGCAGTACAGTTCCCCCCACATTAGGTTGGCAGTACAGTTTCCCCCACATTAGGTGCAGAACAGTTCCCCCACATTAGGTTGGCAGTACAGTCCCCCCCACATTAGGTTGGCAATACAATTCCCCCCACATTAGGTGCAGTACAGTTCCCCTCACATTAGGTGCAGTACAGTTCCCCCCCCCCCACATTAGGAGAAGTACAGTTCCCCCCACATTAGGTTGGCAGTACAGTTCCCCCCACATTAGGTGTGCAGTACAGTTTCCCCACATTAGGTGCAGTACAGTTCCCCCACATTAGGTGCAGTACAGTTCCCCACATTAGGTTGGCAGTACAGTTCCCCCCACATTAGGTTGGCAGTACAGTTCCCCCCACATTAGGTTGGCAGTACAGTTCCCCCCACATTAGGTGCAGTACAGTTCCCCCACATTAGGTGCCCCTTAACATGAGGGAGTAGGAGGAAGACGATTACACAAAGTATGGAGGGGCTGATCTATGGGACAGGCAAAGAAGACACTCTGTACCTCCACTGGCGTACTCCATGATCAGGTAGAGCGTCTTCTCTGTCTCTATCACCTCAAAGAGCTTCACTGTAAGGAAGAGACAAGAGAGTAAGGAGGCGAGAAGTGGAGGACGGAGGCTGCGCCCATAGTATTCTTCACTTACCAATATTCGGATGGTTCAATCCTTTCATGATTCGAACTTCACGAAAAAGCTGAAGAGACACAAGTTTAAGAGAAAAAAAAATTATAGAGCAATCGCCACATAATCTCATAACAGATCAGATTCTACATCCATGATCTCATAACAGATCAGATTCTACATACATGATCTCATAACAGATCAGATTCTACATCCATGATCTCATAACAGATCAGATTCCACATACATGACCTCATAACAGCATAGGCGTGCGCAGCCTATTGCATTAGGGTGTGCACCCTAAAGCACAAACTCACGCCGCGCGCGTGCGTATATATCTATATAAATTCACACACACACAAATACACTCTTGCTTGCATGCACACATACATAAACAGACCTTCACTCATATAGTTGCAGTATAAGTCCCCCACATTAGGTTGGGAGTACAGTTCCCCCCACATTATATTGGCAGTACAGTTTCCCCACATTAAGTGCAGTACAGTTCCCCCCACATTAGGTTGGCAGTACAGTTTCCCCACATTAGGTTGGCAGTACAGTTCCCCTACATTAGGTGCTGTACAGTTCCCCCACATTAGGTGCAGTACAGTTCCCCCACATTAGGTGCAGTATAGTTCCCCCACATTAGGTTGGCAGTACAGTTCCCCCACATTAGGTTGGCAGTACAGTTCCCCCACATTAGGTTGGCAGTACAGTTCCCCTACATTAGGTGCCGTACAGTTCCCCCACATTAGGTGCAGTACAGTTCCCCCACATTAGGTGCAGTACAGTTCCCCCACATTAGGTTTGCAGTACAGTTCCCCCACATTAGGTTTGCAGTACAGTTCCCCCCACATTAGGTTGGAAGTACAGTTCCCACCCACATTAGGTTGGCAGTACAGTTCCCACCCACATTAGGTTGGCAGTACAGTCTCCCCCACATTAGGTTGGCAGTACAGTCTCCCCCACATTAGGTTGGCAGTACAGTTCCCCCACATTAGGTGCAGCACAGTTCCCCCACATTAGGTGCAGTACAGTTCCCCCACATTAGGTGCAGTACAGTTCCCACCACATTAGGTGCAGTACAGTTCCCACCACATTAGGTGCAGTACAGTTCCCCCAAATTAGGTGCCACTTAATGTGAGGGAACTGTACTGCACCTAATGTGGGGGAACTGTACTGCACCTAATGTATGGGATCTGTACTGCCCCTAATGTGGGGGAACTATACTGCACCTAATTTGGGGGAACTGTACTGCACCTAACATGGGGGAACTGTACTTTACCTAATGTATGGGATCTGTACTGCACCTAATGTGGGGGAACTGTACTGCACCTAATGTATGGGATCTGTACTGCACCTAATGTATGGGATCTGTACTGCACCTAAAGTGGGGGGACTATACTGCACCTAACATGGGGGAACTGTACTGGTGCAGCACAGTTCCCCCACATTAGGTGCAGTACAGTTCCCCCACATTAAGTACAGTATAGTTCTCCACATTAGGTGCAGTATAGTTCCCCCACATTAGGTTGGCAGTATAGTTCCCCCACATTAGGTTGGCAGTATAGTTCCCCCACATTAGGTGCAGTATAGTTCCCCCACATTAGGTGCAGTACAGTTCTCCATCATTAGGTGCAGTATAGTTCCCCCACATTAGGTGCAGTATAGTTCCCCCACATTAGGTGCATTATAGTTCCCCCACATTATGTGCAGTATAGTTGTTCTCCATATTAGGTGCAGTATAGTTCCCCACATTAGGTGCAGTATAGTTCCCCCACAGACATACAGCCTTCAGCCATATACAGCATATGGCTGGAGGTTGTATGCCTGTGTACTACCCCACTTCAGTGTTCCGACCACCGCTCCTCCGGTCCGGGGTCACGATCTACTGCTATGGCCTATAGACCATAGCAGTAGGTCTGAGGAGCGATAGTCGTAAAACTTAAGATGACGTGCTGCCAGCTGGTGCCTTACCATGCCAGCCGGCGCGTCCTCCTCGTCTATGCTCCGCTCCTGTTGCTATGGGCGCACGTACGGGAAGTCAGTGACGTCTCTGCGTGCGCTACCTCCCGGTGGAACCTGCGTTTTTAAAGTTAACGTGGGGGCCACTGCAGAAAGGTAACCAAGACATCCTTTTGTCTTGAAAAGATCTTTCGGGACACAGGGATGTCCAGAATGAGACAGGGGCCCCCTGCGGGCTGCTCAATGGTGGCCGCGGATCCCCTCCCTGGGCTTGATTAGGGTGTGCCCAGGCACACCCCATGCATAACAGATCAGATTCTACATCCATGATCTCATAACAGATCAGATTCTACATCCATGATCTCATAACAGATCAGATTCTACATCCATGATCTCATAACAGATCACATTCTACATCCATGATCTCATAACAGATCAGATTCTACATCCATGATCTCATTAAAAAAAATAGTTTTATGGTTGTCACTATATCTGATATTTTAGTAAATTACTCAAATCTAAAAGATCAGGAAGTGATGTCAGATATCACCCAGCAGTGACATGACATAGAGAGGAAGCAGTGATGTGACATCATAATGAGAGCAGTGAGGAGATGGCATTGATATCATACATAAAGCCACTCTTATAAGAGAGTCCACCCCTCACATTATATATACAGTATCTCCTATAAGTGACTCCACCCCCCACATTATATATACAGTATATCCCATAAGTGAGTCCACCCCTCACATTATATATACAGTATCTCCTATAAGTGAGTCCACCCCTCACATTATATATACAGTATATCCCATAAGTGACTCCACCCCTCACATCATATATATAGTATATCCCATAAGTGAGTCCACCCCTCACATTATATATACAGTATCTCCCATAAGTGAGTCCACCCCTCACATTATATATACAGTATCTCCCATAAGTGACTCCACCCCTCACATTATATATACAGTATATCCCATAAGTGAGTCCACCCCTCACATTATATACAGTATATCCCATAAGTGATTCCACCCCTCACATTATATTTACAGTATATCCTATAAGTGAGTCCACCCCTCACATTATATATACAGTATATCCCATAAGTGACTCCACCCCTCACATTATATATACAGTATCTCCCATAAGTGACTCCACCCCTCACATTATATATACAGTATATCCCATAAGTGAGTCCACCCCTCACATTATATATACAGTATATCCCATAAGTGACTCCACCCCTCACATTATATACAGTATATCCCATAAGTGAGTCCACCCCTCACATTATATATACAGTATATCCCATAAGTGAGTCCATCCCTCACATTATATATACAGTATATCCCATAAGTGAGTCCACCCCTCACATTATATATACAGTATCTCCCATAAGTGAGTCCACCCCTCACATTATATATACAGTATATCCCATAAGTGAGCCAACCCCTCACATTATATATACAGTATATCCCATAAGTGACTCCACCCCTCACATTATATACAGTATATCCCATAAGTGAGTCCACCCCTCACATTATATATACAGTATATCCCATAAGTGAGTCCATCCCTCACATTATATATACAGTATCTCCCATAAGTGAGTCCACCCCTCACATTATATATACAGTATATCCCATAAGTGACTCCACCCCTCACATTATATACAGTATATCCCATAAGTGAGTCCATCCCTCACATTATATATACAGTATATCCCATAAGTGAGTCCACCCCTCACATTATATATACAGTATCTCCCATAAGTGAGTCCACCCCTCACATTATATATACAGTATATCCCATAAGTGAGTCCACCTCTCACATTATATATACAGTATATCCCATAAGTGAGTCCATCCCTCACATTATATATACAGTATCTCCCATAAGTGAGTCCACCCCTCACATTATATATACAGTATCTCCCATAAGTGAGTCCACCCCTCACATTATATATACAGTATATCCCATAAGTGAGTCCACCCCCACATTATATATACAGTATCTCCCATAAGTGAGTCCACCCCTCACATTATATATACAGTATATCCCATAAGTGACTCCACCCCTCACATTATATACAGTATATCCCATAAGTGAGTCCACCCCTCACATTATATATACAGTATATCCCATAAGTGAGTCCACCCCTCACCTTATATATAGTATATCCCATAAGTGAGTCCACCCCTCACATTATATATACAGTATATCCCATAAGGGACTCCACCCCTCACATTATATATACAGTATATCCCATAAGTGTGTCCACCCCTCACATTATATATACAGTATATCCCATAAGTGAGTCCACCCCTCACATTATATATACAGTATCTCCCATAAGTGACTCCACCCCTCACATTATATATACAGTATATCCCATAAGTGAGTCCACCCCTCACATTATATATATACAGTATATCCCATAAGTGATTCCACCCCTCACATTATATACAGTATATCCCATAAGTGAGTCCACCCCTCACATTATATATACAGTATATCCCATAAGTGATTCCACCCCTCACATTATATATACAGTATCTCCCATAAGTGAGTCCACCCCTCACATTATATACAGTATATCCAATAAGTGAGTCCACCCCTCACATTATATATACAGTATATCCCATAAGTGATTCCACCCCTCACATTATATATACAGTATATCCCATAAGTGACTCCACCCCTCACATTATAAACAGTATATCCCATAAGTGAGTCCACCCCTCACATTATATATACAGTATATCCCATAAGTGATTCCACCCTCACATTATATATACAGTATATCCCATAAGTGAGTCCACCCCTCACATTATATACAGTATCTCCCATAAGTGAGTCCACCCCTCACATTATATATACAGTATATCCAATAAGTGAGTCCACCCCTCACATTATATATACAGTATATCCCATAAGTGAGTCCACCCCTCACATTATATATACAGTATATCCCATAAGTGACTCCACCCCTCACATTATATATACAGTATATCCCATAAGTGAGTCCACCCCTCACATTATATATACAGTATATCCCATAAGTGAGTCCACCCCTCACATTATATATACAGTATATCCCATAAGGGAGTCCACCCCTCACATTATATATACAGTATCTCCCATAAGTGACTCCACCCCTCACATTATATATACAGTATATCCCATAAGTGAGTCCACCCCTCACATTATATATACAGTATCTCCCATAAGTGAGTCCACCCCTCACATTATATATACAGTATCTCCCATAAGAGAGTCCACCCCTCACATTATATATACAGCATCTCCCATAAGTGAGTCCACCCCTCACATTATATACAGTATCTCCCATAAGTGAGTCCACCCCTCACATTATATACAGTGTATCCCATAAGTGACTCCACCCCTCACATTATATATACAGTATCTCCCATAAGTGAGTCCACCCCTCACATTATATATACAGTATATCCCATAAGTGAGTCCACCCCTCACATTATATATACAGTATATCCCATAAGTGACTCCACCCCTCACATTATATATACAGTATATCCCATAAGTGAGTCCACCCCTCACATTATATATACAGTATATCCCATAAGTGAGTCCACCCCTCACATTATATATACAGTATATCCCATAAGTGAGTCCACCCCTCACATTATATATACAGTATCTCCCATAACTGAGTCCACCCCTCACATTATATATACGGTATCTCCCATAAGTGAGTCCACCCCTCACTATAATATATATATATATATATATATATATATATATATATATATTTATTTATTTATATAATTTCCCATAAGCGGGTCCCCCCTATACATCCTATATTTTATATTATCTTCCATAAGTGAATACATCCTTCACATTATATATATTGTATCTCCCATAAGCAAGTCCACCCCTCACATTTTTTGTAAATATCTAATTCTATCTTTTCCTGTGACAACATTGATGAAATGACACTAGACAACAGATCCACAACTGGACGGCGGTCCCTGCGATATATATAAGGTGCAGGGGCAACACTAGTCAAAATAACAAACAGAACTGTACGGAGGTCGGAGATCAGGTCAGGACACAAAAGATTAACAGGCAAGAACACACAAATAGGGGAGCAAGGTAATATATATCAGAAAATATGCAAATTAGTAAAAAAAAGCAGGTAATCAGGAAAATATAATAACGGGTATATAGAGTACTGATTAACAGATTCAGGACCAAAATAATATGGCAGGTAGGAGAGTAATGACAAACAGGTTAACCAGAAAGACATAGCTGCAGGTTTACCAGGAATGAAGGTGAGTGAACAGGTAACTGAAGTAAGGACACTATACAGATCAGGAAACACAGGAACAGGATCACACAAGAAGTACAACGCACAAGGCAAAAAGGAATGGATGTACAAAACACAAACAGGTCAGAATACAAGTCTGGATACAGGTTCGTGTAACAGATGCAAACTAGACAGGATAAAACCAACCAATAGTACAGACAGATCACAAGAGAGACAGGACAATACGAAAAACTAGATAAATGGGTCAGGACAGCAAAGCTATGGCAAGCTAACAAGTCAGAACTAACACAGAAAAAACTAACAAAGCTAAAAATTAAGAGCAAGAGCCAGAAGGCTGAGGAGGAATTAAATACCCCACCTCGGCTGCTGATTGGTCCAGGCCTGTAATTCCTCACTGACCAAAGCCCAACATGCAAAACATGGACAGGTGAAGTCACTACAGAAATATTCCTATCACACAGAACCCATATTGGCCAATGAGTAATGGATGCCACTATATAGCATGTGGGGCAGCACAGTGGCTCAGTGGCTAGCATTGTTGTCTTCCAACACTGGGGTCTTGGGTTCAAATCCCCTGATGAACAGTCCTGGTGTTAATGCCCTAGATCAGTCTTTGCCAACCAGGGTGCCTCCAGCTTTAGCAAAACTACAAGTCAAGGATATACAGCCTTCGGCTGTCCAGGCAGACTGGGAGTTGTAGTTTTGCAACAGCTAGAGGCACCCTGGTTGGGAAACACCTTCGGTTGTCCGGGCATGCTGGGAGTTGTAGTTTTGCAACAGCTAGGGGCAGCCTGGTTGGAAAACACTGCCCTAGATGAACAGTCCTGGTGCTGATGCCCCAGATGAACAGTCCTGGTGCTGATGCCCCAGATGAACAGTCCTGGTGCTGATGACCCAGATGAACAGTCCTGGTGCTGATGCCCCAGATGAACAGTCCTGGTGCTGATGTCCCAGATGAACAGTCCTGGTGCTGATGACCCAGATGAACAGTCCTGGTGCTGATGACCCAGATGAACAGTCCTGGTGCTGATGTCCCAGATGAACAGTCCTGGTGCTGATGGATTGTCATAGTAATCTCATGTCCTACGCGTTTCAAGTCTTGTCAGTAATATGCTCTGTCTGGTCACCTCTTGTTACTCTTGGACTTCTCAGAAGTATCAGCTTTTATAAGAGACCAGGGGGTAATGGGTGGATGAAGGTTGGGTGATAGCTGCAGCTTATCTTCCGGTGAGGATGATCCCCACTTGTTACATAGAGGAGGGGCACATACTTTAAGCCATATGTTGTTTATACACAGTATATGAAGGGGATTAGGAAGCGGGTTGACCAACTGTGCCAGGATTAAAGGAAATCTGTCATCAGAATCACCCGCACTAAACCTGTTACACGGGCTTGTAGTGCGGGTGATCCTGATTAAAACGCTTCTTACCCAGTTAAAAATGGTTCAGCGGTTCTTAAGATCTCTATATCTTTAGTTTTCTGTTATTCCCTGGCTTGGGACTCAGTGGGAGGTGTTATCATCTCGGACTCGGCTACACGTCATTCTAGCTGGGTGGAGCGGCTGCCCGGCTCATGAATATTCATGAACTTATCCTCGTGGTCTAACTCCTTTTTCTAGGTCTGGTGGGGAGGGCCGCACATGCGCCGCGTTCCGTACACCCGGAAGCGGCGTTCTCCCCCCGGCTTCACTCGAGCTGCGGCCCTATACAAGTAAGAAGACGGGCTGCATGAGTGAAAAGCCGGGGGGAGAACGCCACTTCCGGGTGTACGGAACGCGGCGCATGTGCGGCCCTCCCCACCAGACCTAGAAAAAGGAGTTAGACCACGAGGATAAGTTCATGAATATTCATGAGCGGGCGGCCGCTCCACCCAACTAGAATGACGTGTAGCCGAGTCCGAGATGATAACTCCTCCCACTGAGTCCCAAGCCAGGGAATAACAGAAAACTAAAAATATAGATATCTTAAGAACCGCTGAACCATTTTTAACCGGGTAAGAAGCGTTTTAATCAGGATCACCCGCACTACAAGCCTGTGTAACAGGTTTAGTGCGGGTGATTCTTATGACAGATTTCCTTTAAGCACTGAAGGATAATGGGGAAACTTGCATATCGGGAGGGGAAGGGAAGACAGGAAGGATCCTGGCCAATGCCCATTAAAAAAAGAGCCAAAAAGTGAAAAGGAAGAAGGATTAGGCTGGGTTCATACCACGTTTTTGCCATTTAGTTCCCGTATACGTTTTCAATTTGAAAACCGTACAGAACCGTATTGCAAACAGTATGCATTGACTCTCCACTGAAAACCATACGCCAAAAGATGCATCTGGTTGTGTCCGTTTTGCACCCTGTACAGTTTTGTCCGTTTTTTTCCCGGACCCAAAACCGTAGCCTACCATGGTTTTTGCTCCGGGTGAAAAACCGTATTGTAACGGATATGTGCGTACGGTTCCATCCGGGTTTCACCATACGGTTTTTTCAATCAAACAAGTGAAACTTTATTCATAATGGAATGAAAAGTTTTTTTCTTAAAAAAATGGATGCAACAGGACATCATTCTTCAAACTGTATACAGTTTTCAACCGTATACGGATTCAAATTTGTACACAGGGTTTGACACAGTTTAGTCAGGTTTTGAGGAATCTGTTTTGTTTTTTTTAATCAAAAACCTGATACGGGAACTGTATTGCAAAAACATGGTGTGAACCAAGCCGTAGGCTGCATTCACACCTCGTTTTCAGCCTATGGTTGCCGAATCTGGCTGGGGGAGGGGAAAACCGGGCACTCCCGCACCCCAGCCGGACCAGCGCTGAAATCCATTTACTTTAATGAGCCGACCGGAATCAAACGGTGACTCCGGTCGGCTCATTTTTTACCCATATCCGGTTTTGTGACCGGACCTAAAACCGTAGTATACAACGGTTTTAGGTCCGGTCAGGAAACCGGATCTGGGTCAAAAATGAGCCGACCGGAGTCACCGTCTCACTACGGCCTGCTCAATAAAGTAAATGGATTTCAGCACTGGTCCGGCTAGGGTACAGTAGCGCCCTGTTTTCTCCTCCCCCAGCCGGATCCGGCAACTGAAGGCTGAAAAACGAGGTGTGAATGCAGCCTTAGGCTGGGTTCCCATCGAGTTTTTGCCATACTGCTTTCAATCAGTTTTTCTAAAGAAAACCGTATGGCAAAAAAACGGATGGAACAGTATGGCCAAAAGTAAACCGTATGCGTTTTTAAACTGTATACAGTTTTTAAAAGTGCATACAGTTCCGTCCATTTTTATTTAAAAAAAAAAAAAAAAGATACGTTTTTGATAATTTTGTCCATTTTTAATGGGAG
This sequence comes from Hyla sarda, assembly GCF_029499605.1. Lineage (NCBI taxonomy): Eukaryota > Metazoa > Chordata > Amphibia > Anura > Hylidae > Hyla > Hyla sarda. Next base: position 173,589,240 of record NC_079197.1, on the reverse strand, counting down.
GGGTTTTGGGTGGGGACTTTAGGATGCAAATTCGCATGTGCAAAGTAAAAACCGTACACGTTTTCCCGTATGGCACTGTATACATGTGCGTTTCCCATTGACTTCCATGTTATAAAAAACGTATGCGGTTGCAGTATGGTCAAAACCGTGGTTGATCATCTGGAGATTTATTTTATAGGTGAAAGGGCTAGCACCTTGTCCTGATGAAGGGCCCACTCTGGACTAGAAACGCGTTGAGGTGCTTTAAATAAACGATATCCGATATACTTTTTAAGAGCTTGGTCTCTTTTAATCCACTTGGTCCAACACTGCAGAAAAAATCTGTTTTTTTATTTTTATTTACTTGCAGTGAACAGATCAGAGGACATTGGAGAAGATACCGCCTCATCTCACATGGACGCTCTTTGGACACCAGTATCCTATGATTATTACTATGGTTAATACAGAACATTCACTCATGCCAAGTGGGGGGGGGGATCCATGAATGGTGGTGCGTCCGATGAGTCTGACTCGAGGGAAGAAGCTGCTTGTATGATTTATTCATTGCGGAGCGTGTTCCATCCGTGCAGCTGCAGGGGCCCCATAAATAACTGATAAAGCAGCGACCATATTATAAAGAGTGATGACAACCGGCGCAGAGTTTAGACTCCACCTGCAACATGGAAGGTCCATTCTACACCCACAGCTGAAGAAGATCCCCCAAATACGGGATATAGAAGAGAAGGATACACCGGAGAGCCTGTACTTTGTATATACTGACCCTCCGCCCAAAGTTCTCCTATACAAGTAATGGGAGAGATTTATTAAAACCTGTGCAGAGGAAAAAGTTGTCCAGTTGCCCATAGCAACCAATCAGATCGCTGCTTTCATTTTTGACAGGCCTGTAAGGAGCAAGCTGATTGGTTGCTATGGACAAACTGGGCAAGTTTTTCTCTGCACAGTTTTTGATAAATCTCCCCCATAACGTCCTGCGGAAATCACATCCTGAGGCTCCTCCAGACACTATGGGGGAGATTTATCAAAACCTGTCTAGAGTAAAAGTTGCCGAGTTGCCCATAGCAACCAATCAGATCGCTACTTTCATATTTGAAAACGAGTCTGAAAAATGAAAGAAGCCATCTGATTGGTTGCTATGGGCAAATTGGTTGCTACGGGCAACTCGGCAACTTTTCCTCTGGATAGGTATATAGATGTTTCCCAACCAGGGAGCCTCCAGCTGATGCAAAACTACAACTCCCAGCATGCCCGGACAGCCGTTGGCTGTCCGGGCATGCTGGGAGTTGTAGTTTTGCAACAGCTGGAGGCTCCCTGGTTGGGAAACACTGCCCTATATTCATACCTGTACACATAGGGGGAGATTTATGAAAACCTGTATAGAGGAAGAGCGGTGCAGTTGCCCATAGCAACCAATCAGATCGCTTCTTTTATTTTTGACAGGCCTGTAAGGAGCAAGCTGATTGGTTGCTAAGGACAACTGGGCAAGTTTTTCTCTGCACAGTTTTTGATAAATCTCCCCCATAACGTCCTGCGGAAATCACATCCTGAGGCTCCTCCAGACACTATGGGGGAGATTTATCAAAACCTGTCTAGAGTAAAAGTTGCCAAGTTGCCCATAGCAACCAATCAGATCGCTACTTTCATTTTTGAAAAGGAGTCTGAAAAATGAAAGAAGCCACCTGATTGGTTGCTATGGGCAACTCGGCAACTTTTCCTCTGGACAGGTTTTGATAAATCTCCCCCTATATAAGTGTTTCCCAACCAGGGTGCCTCCAGCTGTTGCAAAACTACAACTCACAGTATGCCCAGACAGCCAACGGCTGTCCGGGCATGTTGGGAGTTGTAGTTTTGCAACAGCTGGAGGCACCCTGGTTGGGAAACACTGCCCTATATTCATACCTGTACACCTAGGGGGAGATTTATGAAAACCTGTGTAGAGTAAGAGCGGTGCAGTTGCCCATAGCAACCAATCAGATCGCTTCTTTCATTTTTTCGGTGCGTTCACATTGAGCAATTCAAGAGGAATTTACTTGAGTAATTCCTCTTGAATTCTCCGCTCCAAATAAATGCAATCTCCTCTGCCCATTGACTTTAAAGGGGTATTCCAGGCAAAAACTTTTTTTTATATATATCAACTGGCTCCGGAAAGTTAAACAGATTTGTAAATTACTTCTATTAAAAAATCTTAATCCTTCCAATAGTTATTAGCTTCTGAAGTTGAGTTGTTGTTTTCTGTCTAACTGCTCTCTGACTCACGTCCCGGGAGCTGTGCAGTTCCTATGGGGATATTCTCCCATCATGCACAGCTCCCGTGACGTGACATCATCATTGAGCAGTTACACAGAAAACTTCAGAAGCTAATAACTATTGGAAGGATTAAGATTTTTTAATAGAAGTAATTTACAAATCTGTTTAACTTTCCGGAGCCAGTTGATATATAAAAAAAAAAGGTTTTGCCTGGAATACCCCTTTAATGTTTTTTTCTGCTGTCCTGTTCCCACTGCTAGCGGAATTCCAACGCTAAATTCCTTTCCACTTGAAGAAAGAACATGTTCATTCTTCAAGCGGAATCCGCGAGCAAAATCCAATAGAAGTCCATGGTAAAAAAAAAATGTTCCGCCTGACATCATTTTCAAGTGGAATTCAGAGAAGTAGAATTAAATGGGTTATCCGGGAAAAAACTTATTTATCTATCAACTGGCTCCGGAAAGTTAAACAGATTTGTAAATTACTTCTATTAAAAAAATCTTAATCCTTCCAATAGTTATTAGCTTCTGAAGTTTTCTGTCTAACTGCTCAATGATGATGTCACATCCGGGCCGTGAGTCATCAGAAAGCAGTTAGACAGAAAACAACAACTCAACTTCAGACGCTAATAACTATTGGAAGGATTAAGATTTTTTAATAGAAGTAATTTACAAATCTGTCTAACTTTACGGAGCCAGTTGATATATAAAAACAAGTTTTGGCCTGGAATACCCCTTTAAAGAAGCCTGTGAAAAATGAAAGAAGCAATCTGATTGGTTGCTATGGGCAACTGCGCCATTGTTCCTCTACACAGGTTTTGATAAATCACCCCTATAGACCCTGGTTGGTGACAGCCTCACCCACCTCTATGTGCACTACATTATATAGTATAACAGATGACCAGACCATTGTACAGAGCAAGTATTTTAGGTCCTGTGCCCCCACATCTCCTAATACATTGTTTCCCAATCAGGCTGCCTCCAGCTGTTGCAAAACTACAACTCCCAGCATGCCCGGACAGCCAACGGCTGTCCGGGCATGCTGGGAGTTGTAGTTTTGCAACAGCTGGAGGCGCTCTGGTTAGGAAACACTGACCTGTACTATATACTACTATATAGTCCAACATGCTGGGAGTTGTAGTTTTGCAACAGCTGGAGGCGCTCTGGTTGGGAAACACTGACCTATACTATATAGTACTATATAGTCCAACATGCTGGGAGTTGTAGTTTTGCAACAGCTGGAGGCGCTCTGGTTGGGAAACACTGACCTATACTATATAGTACTATATAGTCCAACATGCTGGGAGTTGTAGTTTTGCAACAGCTGGAGGCGCTCAGGTTGGGAAACACTGACCTATACTATATAGTACTATATAGTCCAACATGCTGGGAGATGTAGTTTTGCAACAGCTGGAGGCACCCTGGTTGGGAAACACTGACCTGTACTATATACTACTATATAGTCCAACATGCTGGGAGTTGTAGTTTTGCAACAGCTGGAGGCACCCCTGGTTGGGAAACACTGACCTATACTATATACCACTATATAGTCCAACATGCTGGGAGTTGTAGTTTTGCAACAGCTGGAGGCACCCTGGTTGGGAAACACTGACTTGTACTATATACTACTATATAGTCCAGCATGCTGGGAGTTGTAGTTTTGCAACAGCTGGAGGCGCTCTGGTTGGGAAACACTGTCCTATACTATATACTACTATATAGTCCAACATGCTGGGAGTTGTAGTTTTGCAACAGCTGAAGGCGCTCTGTTGGGAAACACGGACCTATACTATATACTACTATATAGTCCAACATGCTGGGAGTTGTAGTTTTGCAACAGCTGGAGGCACCCTGGTTGGGAAACCCTGTCCTAATGGGTTGTAAGCTCCTGTGACTAGGCCTCTCAATGCTCCTCCATGTTGTACGATGCTGCACAATCTAAATACGGATTATTCTTAACTCCAGGCTATCATTTCTTTCAGGGGGGCTGCGAGGTCTCCCCTCACTCAGTACGGCCCGTGTGGTAACAAGTGCTGACAGATTCTGATCGCTGGGACAGAGCACAAGACCTTGACCTAGTTCATCATGGAGCAAAGATCCCGGATCACGTCCCAGATATTTACAATTGATGTTCAATAAAGCACATGGTGTCCGGGCCGGAAACGAGCCGCACGCACGAGAGAGTCCATGACCATTACAGAGAGATGGGACAGCCCTTCTGCTCCAGATACACATCCAAATATTACCCATTATCTACCTGTTCCAGCACCTCCATCATCCACCTGCCCCCAGCTACACATCCAGCACCTCCATCATCCACCTGCCCCAGCTACACACCCAGCACCTCCATCATCCACCTGCCCCCAGCTACACATCCAGCACCTCCATCATCCACCTGCCCCCAGCTACACATCCAGCACCTCCATCATCCACCTGCCCCCAGCTACACACCCAGCACCTCCATCATCCACCTGCTCCAACTACACATCTAGCACCTCCATCATCCACCTGCCCCAGCTACACACCCAGCACCTCCATCATCCACCTGCCCTCAGCTACACACCCATCACCTCCATCATCCACCTGCTCCAACTACACACCCAGCACCTCCATCATCTACCTGCCCTCAGCTACACACCCAGCACCTCCATCATCCACCTGCCCCCAGCTACACACCCAGCACCTCCATCATCCACCTGCTCCAACTACACATCTAGCACCTCCATCATCCACCTGCCCCAGCTACACACCCAGCACCTCCATCATCCACCTGCCCTCAGCTACACACCCATCACCTCCATCATCCACCTGCTCCAACTACACACCCAGCACCTCCATCATCTACCTGCCCTCAGCTACACACCCAGCACCTCCATCATCCACCTGCCCCCAGCTACACACCCAGCACCTCCATCATCCACCTGCTCCAACTACACATCTAGCACCTCCATCATCCACCTGCCCCAGCTACACACCCAGCACCTCCATCATCCACCTGCCCTCAGCTACACACCCATCACCTCCATCATCCACCTGCTCCAACTACACACCCAGCACCTCCATCATCTACCTGCCCTCAGCTACACACCCAGCACCTCCATCATCCACCTGCCCCCAGCTACACACCCAGCACCTCCATCATCCACCTGCTCCAACTACACATCTAGCACCTCCATCATCCACCTGCCCCAGCTACACACCCAGCACCTCCATCATCCACCTGCCCTCAGCTACACACCCATCACCTCCATCATCCACCTGCTCCAACTACACACCCAGCACCTCCATCATCTACCTGCCCTCAGCTACACACCCAGCACCTCCATCATCCACCTGCCCCCAGCTACACACCCAGCACCTCCATCATCCACCTGCCCCCAGCTACACATCCAGCACCTCCATCATCCACCTGCCCCAGCTACACACCCAGCACCTCCATCATCCACCTGCCCCCAGCTACACATCCAGCACCTCCATCATCCACCTGCCCCCAGCTACACATTCAGCACCTCCATCATCCACCTGCCCCCAGCTACACATTCAGCACCTCCATCATTCACCTGCCCCCAGCTACACATCCAGCACCTCCATCATCCACCTGCCCCCAGCTACACATCCATCACCTCCATCATCCACCTGCCCCCAGATACACATCCAGCACCTCCATCATCCACCTGCCCTCAGCTACACACCCAGCACCTCCATCATCCACCTGCCCCCAGCTACACATCCAGCACCTCCATCATCCACCTGCCCCCAGCTACACATCCAGCACCTCCATCATCCACCTGCCCCCAGCTACACATTCAGCACCTCCATCATTCACCTGCCCCCAGCTACACATCCAGCACCTCCATCATCCACCTGCCCCCAGCTACACACCCAGCACCTCCATCATCCACCTGCTCCAGCTACACATCCAGCACCTCCATCATCCACCTGCTCCAGCTACACATCCAGCACCTCCATCATCCACCTGCCCCAGCTACACACCCAGCACCTCCATCATTCACCTGCCCCCAGCTACACATCCAGCACCTCCATCATCCACCTGCCCCCAGCTAACACCCAGCACCTCCATCATCCACCTGCCCCAGCTACACACCCAGCACCTCCATCATCCACCTGCCCTCAGCTACACACCCAGCACCTCCATCATTCACCTGCCCCCAGCTACACATCCAGCACCTCCATCATCCACCTGCCCCCAGCTACACATCCAGCACCTCCATCATCCACCTGCCCCCAGCTACACATCCAGCACCTCCATCATCCACCTGCTCCAGCTACACATCCAGCACCTCCATCATCCACCTGCCCCCAGCTACACACCCATCACCTCCATCATCCACCTGCCCCAGCTACACACCCAGCACCTCCATCATTCACCTGCCCCCAGCTACACATCCAGCACCTCCATCATCCACCTGCCCCCAGCTAACACCCAGCACCTCCATCATTCACCTGCCCCAGCTACACACCCAGCACCTCCATCATCCACCTGCCCTCAGCTACACACCCAGCACCCCCATCATTCACCTGCCCCCAGCTACACATCCAGCACCTCCATCATCCACCTGCCCCCAGCTACACATCCAGCACCTCCATCATCCACCTGCCCCCAGCTACACATCCAGCACCTCCATCATCCACCTGCCCCCAGCTACACATCCAGCACCTCCATCATCCACCTGCCCCCAGCTACACACCCATCACCTCCATCATCCACCTGCCCCAGCTACACATCTAGCACCTCCATCATCCACCTGCCCCAGCTACACACCCAGCACCTCCATCATCCACCTGCCCCAGCTACACACCCAGCACCTCCATCATCCACCTGCCCTCAGCTACACACCCAGCACCTCCATCATCCACCTGCCCTCAGCTACACATCCAGCACCTCCATCATCCACCTGCCCCCAGCTAAACATCCAGCACCTCCATCATCCACCTGCCCCCAGCTACACATCCATCACCTCCATCATTCACCTGCCCCCAGCTACACACCCAGCACCTCCATCATCCACCTGCCCCCAGCTACACACCCAGCACCTCCATCATCCACCTGCCCCCAGCTACACACCCAGCACCTCCATCATCCACCTGCCCCAGCTACACACCCATCACCTCCATCATCCACCTGCTCCAGCTACACATCCAGCACCTCCATCATCCACCTGCACTCAGCTACACATCCAGCACCTCCATCACCTACCTGCCCCCAAGCTACACATTCAGCACCTCCATCATCCACCTGCCCTCAGCTACACACCCATCACCTCCATCATCCACCTGCCCTCAGCTACACACCCATCACCTCCATCATCCACCTGCCCCAGCTACACATCCAGCACCTCCATCATCCACCTGCCCTCAGCTACACACCCATCACCTCCATCATCCACCTGCCCTCAGCTCCACATTCAAATACCCTCCATCATCCACCTGCCCTCAGATACACATCCAGCACCTCCATCATCCACCTGCCCTCAGCTACACACCCAGCACCTCCATCATCCACCTGCCCTCAGCTCCACATCCAAATACCCTCCATCATCCACCTGCCCTCAGCTACACACCCATCACCTCCATCATCCACCTGCCCTCAGCTCCACATCCAAATACCCTCCATCATCCACCTGCCCTCAGATACACATCCAGCACCTCCATCATCCACTTGCCCCCAGCTACACATCCAGCACCTCCATCATCCACCTGCCCTCAGCTACACATCCAGCACCTACCTGCCCTCAGCTACACACCCAGCACCTCCATCATCCACCTGCCCCCAGCTACACATCCAGCACCTCCATCATCCACCTGCCCCCAGCTCCACACCCAGAACCTCCATCATCCACCTGCCCTCAGCTACACATCCAGCAGCATCATCCACCTGCCCCCAGCTACATATTCAGCACCTCCATCATCCACCTGCCCCCAGCTACATATTCGGCAGCTCTATCATCCACCTGCTTAAACTAAATATTCATCCTCTCCAACATCCACCTGCCCCTAGCTACACATCCAAAACCTCGATCATCCACCTGCTGTCACCAGCTATTCCATCATCTATCCTGTAGAATCTACATGTGGTATCGTGGTGTGATGAGGGCAGAAGGAATTACCCTAGGCGCAGATGGCATTAACCCCTTGTGTTTGTGACGCCAGGGTGTGGTTTATCCTCAATACCACCCGAAAGTATATCGCTAGATCCTGGGCTAGGCACGGGGGGCAAATAATGACTCTGACGCCAAGTTACAGACAATGGAAGCTTTACTGAGGGTAGACAGATGGTAAAGTATATACAGTTCAGCCAGGGCCCAAGGAGGTGACCAGTGACTCAGAGACCTTAAGGGCTTGCTGGGACTTGTAGTAGGATTGGACAATTTAATGCAGACCACGTGATTCGACAGTTGCTGACAAGGACTGACTTGACTGACGACTGACAAAGCTATGACTGTAGATTGCTTGCAATTGACTGTGGCTGCAGACTGGACCTGAGGCCTCCAATGACTCTGGACACTCACACTACAACACGACTTCACTGCACTGGACCTCAGCAACAAGAGAGAAGCTCCACCCAGGGCTTATATAGGGGAGACTAGCAGGGAGCCCATAGGTCACTCTGGGATATCCTGATCACTGGTACCTCCTGGGTCACAATCACATGGTACATTTCTTGACGCAACAACACATTATATCTTATAATACATAGCAAAGCATATAACACACACACACACTATATATATTATATATACACACACACACACACAGGGGGGAAACAAGTACAAGGGGCCCAGGGGACACTGAAGGGAGGCTGCCTGACAGGACAGAGAGGGTACGGGGTAACACCTCCTGTACTGGGCCACCACACACATTGGAAGACATTGTAGGAGAGGAAAACTGAAGCAGTCAGCCATAAGGATGTGATCAATGGGGACAATAGGGACTGTAATACATCTTTTGACTGGTGAAATCTCTGGACCAGTGGACACCCGTCCTGGCACCAAACTATTTACATGGAGTGTGATCACCTCAAGCTGGCAAATCAACTCCCAGCATTAAAAACCCTGAAAACCCTGAGGATGCCCAGGAATAATGTTCCTAGAGATACAGTTCCAAATGCAGTTTGCAAGCTTAAAGTTAGGCTGCATTCAGACCGCGTTTTTAGGTCTACGTCGGGCTGCCTGTTGCTAATGAACACACGTTTTACCGACAGAACATTTAAAAAGGGGTCCTCCGGTGGAAAACAGCTGGTGCTAGAAAGTTAAACAGATTTGTAAATTATATGATTTATTAGAGAAAAAAAGCACGTTGCAATAGGAAAAAGCAGAGTGGTATGCCCAAGCTGCAATACAGTTAATGTGGCTCCTGTGTAAAGATAGGTATAAGAAAATTAAACTGTCTGCGCATATAGGGGTCTATTATACTAAAAAGAATAAAGTTGTTGTCGTACCTTAAAGGATAATAGATGGATGAACTGATTAGAATGAAGTAGTGTCACTAGTTATTACAGGCTTGATGGTTGGTACTGTATTGGAATCCAAAAAACTAAAATGATACCAAATAGAATTATTCCTTATATGTTGAATTGACTTTACATAAAATAGTACGCTTCAATACAGTATACGCTACCTATATTGCTTTACGTGATGTACTTTCTTCTAGGTATGGGTTTTTCCAATGAATAAGTTGGATACACGCGTTGAGTCTATTCAGGAGTCAGTGTTTAGTATTGCAGTTGAAATTAACGATAATCGTTACAATCTTATTATTTTGTATAAACGGTACCTTTTCCGGAGAGTTTCATAAAAGTCGATATTGAACAGCAGAGGTCCGGTGTCCAGATCAATAAGTGTCCTGGTGAGGTTTTTCGGGAGAACGCCCCGGCCGGTGGCGTCTCAACCGTAATCGCCTCCGTTCCCGGCTCTTTCGATGGTGGTAAGTCACAGGGGAACTAGCTACGGATGCAGCAGAGGTCCAAAAGAGGAATTTTGGACCTCTGCTTCATCCGTAGCTAGTTCCACTGTGATGTCACAAACCGGAACTTACCACCATCGAAAGAGCCGGGAACGGAGGCGATTACGGTTGAGACGCCACCGGCCGGGGCGTTCTCCCGAAAAACCTCACCAGGACACTTATTGATCTGGACACCGGACCTCTGCGGTTCAATATCCACTTTTATGAAACTCTCCGGAAAAGGTACCGTTTATACAAAATAATAAGATTGTAACGATTATCGTTAATTTCAACTGCAATACTAAACACTGACTCCTGAATAGACTAAACGCGTGTATCCAACTAATTCATTGGAAAAACCCATACCTAGAAGAAAGTACATCACGTAAAGCAATATAGGTAGCGTATACTGTATTGAAGCGTACTATTTTATGTAAAGTCAATTCAACATATAAGGAATAATTCTATTTTGGTATCATTTTAGTTTTTTGGATTCCAATTCAGTACCAGCCATCAAGCCTGTAATAACTAGTGACACTACTTCATTCTAATCAGTTCATCCATCTATTATCCTTTAAGGTACAACAACAACAACTTTATTCTTTTTAGTATAATAGACCCCTTTGCAAAGTCCCTATATGCGCAGACAGTTTAATTTTATTATACCTAGATTTGTAAATGACTTCTATTTAAAAATCTTAATCCTTCCAGTACTTATCAGCTGCTGTATGCTGCAGAGGAAGTTGAGTAGTTCTTTCCAGTCTGTCCACAGTGCTCTCTGCTGACCCCTCTGTCCATGTCAAGAACTATCCAGAGCAGCATAGGTTTGCTATGGCGATTTGCTCCTGCTCTGGACAGTTCCTGACACGGACAGAGATGGCAGTAGAGAGCACTGTGGTCAGACTGGAAAGAACCACACAACTTTCTGTGGAGCATACAGCAGCTGATAAGTACTGGAAGGATTAAGATTTTCATATAGAAGTAATTTACAAATCTGTTTAAAAAGGGCTACTTTGCTGCTCAACCCTTGGAACAAACTGTTCTGAATGCTGGAGCCGGGAGCTGGTAACGTTATAGCCCTGCCCCTCATGACATCACGCCCCGCCCCCTCAATGCAAGTCTATGGGAGGGGGCGCGACAGCCGTCACGCCCCCTCCCATAGACTTGCATTGAGGGGGCGGGTCGTGATGTCATAAGGGGCGGGGCCATGACGTCACAAGCTCCCGGCTCCAGCATTCAGAACAGTTTGTTCCAAACGCTGAGCAGCAGAGTAGCCCTTTAACTTTCTGGCACCAGTTGAATAAAAAATAATAATAATCCATATTATATATATATTTCCCCCCCCCCCCACACTGGAATACCCCTTTAGTTAAGTTCAATGGGCAGAACACAGTTTAATTGTGACAATGATGGTACATTTCCTATATATACGCCCTTTGTGTGTTGACTCAAAGGGGGGGGGGGGGGGGGGGGGATTTATCAAAACCTGTCCAGAGGAAAAGTTGTCGAGTTGCCCATAGCAACCAATCAGATTGCTGCTTTCATTTTGCAGAGGCCTTGTTAAAAATGAAAGAAGAAATCTGATTGGTTGCTATGGGCAACTTTTCCTCTGGACAAGTTTTGATAAATCTCGACCTTCCAACAGGATAGTGACCCCAGCATATCTCCATGTCCACCCAGGCATTATTTCAGAAGAACTCCTGGAGTGCTCCGGAGTGCCCATCACAACTGAACTCCATGCAAAAAAAATGTTTGTGGGTTTTGAAGAAACTGGAGGCCATTGGCCATGAGGAAGAGGACAGAAGCTGGAATCTGTCCACACATCACATTTTTAGAAGGGGCTCTTCTAAGTACGAAAGACTCTTGTCATGAAGGGACTGAATAATTCTTAGGCTGCAGCAGCATTAAAAGTGGCATTTTGTGTTGAATCTGCAGATACCACTTATAAGCCGTGTTCAGCTATTTTTACCTTGTTATTGTTCGATGCGTTGTTAGACACAAGTATTGATCGATCCTTCATCTGAATACCTCAAAGCCTCACCTCTCTCTTCTGAGCTTTCAAGTTCTTGCCGTATAACAAGATATATACAGTGGGGATCAAAAGTTTATGCACATTAATGCAAATTTTTACCTGGGGTGCCCAAAGAAGCCAAGGAAAGATGGAAAAAATCTCCAAAAGGCATCAAATTACAGATTAGACATTCTTATAATATGTCAACAAAAGTTAGATTTTATTTCCATCATTTACACTTTCAAAATAACATTAAAAAAATGGCGTCTGCAAAAGTTTGGGCACCCTGCAGAATTTATAGCATGAGACCTGCCAGTGTCATGGATGGTTCTCAATCATCATCTGGGAAGACCAATACAACCCCAAAGCATGATTGATCCACCCCCATGCTTAACAGTTGGACAGAGGTTCTTTTCATTAAATTCTGTTCCCCTTCTTCTCCAAACATACCTTTGCTCATTCCGGCCAAAAAGTGCATTTTGGAAACAAGTTCTGTGGAGCGATGAGGTAAAAATTGAATCAGGCTTGTGTATATGTTCATTTGCAAAGTTCAAACGCTGATTTTTGTGGCGAGGACGTAGAAGAGGTTTTCTTCTGATGACTCTTCCATGAAGACCATATTTGTACATGTATCTCTTTATAGTGGAATAGTGGACCACAACTCCACTGTCTGCCAGATCTTTCTGGAGGGATTGTGCAGTCAAACATGGGTTTGCAATTGTTTTTCTCACAATCCTGCAAGCTGTTCTGTCTGATATTTTTCTTGGTCTTCCAGATCTTGCTTTAACTTCCACTGTTCCTGATGACTGCCATTTCTTAATTACATTCTGAACAGAGGATATTGACATCTGAAAACGTTTTGCTATCTTCTTATAGCCTTCTCCAGCTTTGTGAGTGTCAACTATTTTCAGTTTCAGATTTCTAGACAACTGCTTAGAAGAACCCATGGTGCTGATTGTTGGGGCAAGGTCAGATGAGTCTGGGCATTTAAAACCTTTGAGATTGACATCACCCGGTCTTCCCAGATGATGACTGAGAACAATCCATGACACTGGCAGGTCTCAACTTTGCAAAGGGGGCAGTGCATGCTATAAATTCTGCAGGGTGCCCAAACTTTTGCAGACACCATTTTTTTGTTTTCTGTTATTTTGAAAGTGTAAATGATGGAAATAAAATCTAACTTTTGTTGACATATTATAAGAATGTCTAATCTGTAATTTGATGCCTTTAGGAGATTTTTCCATCTTTCCTTGGCTTCTTTATGCACATTAATACAAATTTTTACGAGGGGTGCCCAAACTTTTGATCCCCACTGTAAATTCTGAGACTTCCATGATGCCACGAGTGACTGACAGAAGTTAACAACTAGGGGAGGGCCACAAAGAGAGAGCCACATCTGACTATGTTTTATATAGTAGAAATGCTCCTAAAGGCAGAGCCATTTAAAACTGGACCAATTCAACAATGCTGGAATGGAAAGAGCTCAGGAAGGAACTAATCCAGTAGAACATCTATAGCCTTCTATAGGGCAGATTTATCCAGTACAATACCTTCTAATGCATTACTATTTACAATACATTCGAAAATTTTAGGACCCTTTAGGATCACTTTTTTCACATTCTGCACTCACTATCCCATAATGACAAAGCAAAAGCAGAATATAGTTTTTGCAAATTAAAAAGGAAAACATTTTATTTTTTATTATGTATTCAGGCCCTTTACTATGACACATGATATTTAGCTCTGGCTTCTCCTAATTTTCTTGATTATCTCTGAAATGTTTCTCCACCTTGATTGGAGTCACCTGTGGTAAATTCATCTGATTGGACAGGATTTGGAAGGACAGAGCTCTGTCTATATAAAAAGGTCTCACAGCTGAACAATGTATATCAGGGCAAAAAACAAAGCCATGAGATAGAAAGAACTGCCTGTAGAGCTCAGAGACAGGATTGTGTGGAGCCACAGGTCTGGAGAAGGGGACAATCTGCTGCACTGAAAGTTCCCAGGAGCTCAGTGGCCTCCATCATTCTTATATGGAAGAAGAAGAACAACCAGGACTGTTCCAAGAGCTGCCGCCCACCAAACTAAGTAATGGGGGGGGGGGGGGGGGGGGGGGAGAAGGGACTTGGTAAGAAAGGGGACAAGAACCCAATGGTCACTCTGGCTGAGTTCCTAAGATCCTGTGTGCAGATGAGAGAAACTTCCAGAAGGTCCAGAACCATCACTGCAGCCTCCACAATCTGGGCTTTATGGCAGATAGAAGCCTCCGAAGTAATAACACATGGAAGATTCCAGAGATTACATAGAAGGATCTAAAGGATCAGATGGAAAGGAACAAGATTCTCTGGTCTGAGGAAACCAAAATGGAACTTTGTAAACTCAATTTTAGGTGTTATGCCTAGAGGAAACCAGGCACTGCCCATCACCTGCCCAATACCATCCCTACAGTGATCATGGTGGGGGCAGCATCATGTCAGTGGGAAACCAGGTACATGCCCTTCACCTGCCCAATACCATCCCTACATTGATCATGGTGGGGGCAGCATCATGTCTGGAGGAAACCAGGCACTGCCCATCATCTGCCCAATACCATCCCTACAGTGATCATGGTGGAGGCAGCATCATGTCTGGAGGAAACCAGGCACTGCCCATCACCTGCCCAATACCATCCCTACAGTGAAGCATGGTGAGGGCAGCATCATGTCAATGACAAGACAATGACCATAAGCACATGGCCAAGACATCACAGGAGCAGCTTAAGGACAACTCTGGGAATGTCATTGAGTGGCCCAGCTAGAGCCCGAACCAAATGAAACATCTCTGGAGAGACCTGAAAATGGCTTCCACTGACGGTTCCCATCCAACCTGACAGAGCTGAAAGGATCTACAGAGAAAAATGGCAGAAAATCCTCAAGAAGACTGGAGGTGGGAACCATTCTCAAAAGGGGCTTTACCTAAGTCCTGAGTAAAGGGTATGAATACTTATGTCACTGCAAGATTATAGTTTTTTCTTTTCAATAAATTAGTAAAGATTTGTAAAATTCTGTGATCATGATTTGTCATTATGGGATGTTGAGGGCAGAATGATGGGGAAAACGAGGCGCAACAGAACAAAATGTGAAGAAAGTGAAAAGGGTCTGAAACCTTCTGAATGCATTGTGTAAGCTTTGTGGGGCAAATCCCAATCAACATCTACAAGTTCCTTTCCGGCCGAAGAACAATATACAGTGTCTATACATTTCTATCGTTCAGATGTGTCATTTTCAATATCTATAGGGGAGATGTATTCTGTAAAGTATTTGTAGACTTCTACAGAAGGGAGAGACATATCCCATACAGTATCTATAGGCTTATATGTTGCAGAAGAATCCTGTACTGTATCTATAGGCTTCTATGGGGCAGACAGATCCTGAAAAGAATCCTAAGACTTTCATAGGGTAGATGTTTGCCATACAGTATCTATAGACATCTATGGGAATCTATGAGAGTGATTTGTTCTGTATAGTATCTATAGGCTCCTATAGAGAATATGGATCCTAAACAATAATTGTTTCTATGGAGAGGAGACGACCTGCACATCTCTATACTATTTTTTATATAAGAGCTACAATAGGACAGACAGATCCAGTCTTGTGCCAACTTCTGACCTCCTCATCAGCATGGTGCCACAGAGATCTGGATCCATCTAACCAGGCCATGTTTCTCTCACAGAGATCTGGATCCATCTGACCAGGCCAGGTTTCTCAATAGAGGTTTGGATCCATCTGACCAGGCCAGGTTTCTCAATAGAGGTTTGGATCCATCTGACCAGGACATGTTTCTCTATAGAGATCTGGATCCATCTGAAAGGCCATGTTTCTCCACAGAGATCTGGATCCATCTGAAAGGCCATGTTTCTCCACAGAGATCTGGATCCATCGTACCAGGCCATGTTTCTCTATAGAGATCTGGATCCATCTGACCAGGCCATGTTTCTTCCCAGAAATCTGGATCCATCTGTCCAGGCCATGTTTCTTCACAGAAAGCTGGATCCATCTGACCAGGCCATGTTTCTCCACAGAGATCTGGATCTATCTGACCAGGCCATGTTTCTTCACAGAGATCTGGATCCATCTGACCAGGCCATGTTTCTCCACAGAGATCTGGATCTATCTGACCAGGCCATGTTTCTTCACAGAAATCTGGATCCATCTGTCCAGGCCATGTTTCTTCACAGAAAGTGGGATCCATCTGACCAGGCCATGTTTCTCCACAGAGATCTGGATCCATCTGACCAGGCCATGTTTCTATATAGAGATCTGGATACATCTGACCAGGCCATGTTTCTCCACAGAGATCTAGATCCATCTGACCAGACCATGTTTCTATATAGAGATCTGGATCCATCTGACCAGGCCATGTTTTTCCACAGAGATCTGGATCCATCTGACCAGGCCATGTTTCTCCACAGAAATCTGGATCCATCTGACCAGGCCATGTTTCTCCACAGAGATCTGGATCCATCTGACCAGGTCATGTTTCTCCACAGAGATCTGGATCCATCTGACCAGGCCATGGTTTCTCCACAGAGATCTGGATCCATCTGACCAGGCCATGGTTTCTCCACAGAGATCTGGATCCATCTGACCAGACCATGTTTCTATATAGAGATCTGGATTTGAACAGACCATGTTTATCTATAGAGATCTGGATCCATCTGACCAGGACATGTTTCTCTATAGAGATCTGGATCCATCTGACCAGGACATGTTTCTCCACTGATCAGTGATAACATTTTCATTCTTTTGCCCCTTGAAGTCTTGCCTCTTTCCCTTAGACACAGTGGTGCTGGAGCTGGTCTTCTGCTGTTATATTCCATCAATGCAAAGGAGTGGCAAGTTGTGGTTTCAGACACAATAGTTGGACACCAGGGTTTTATTCGGCTGCAGTTTCCTAGCTGTACACGATTCCTGACATCCTCCTCTGACCCCTTGCTCTGGATGTTTTCCCTCAATCGCACCATTCCCTGTATATTCTCTACATTGTTATATGCTTTATACAGTATCTTTAGGCTCCTATAATGGAAGATACTTTCTCTACAATGTCTATGGACTTTCACAGGCAAACATATATACAGTATCTATAGGCTTCTACAGGACACATGTATCCTGTACAGTATCTAAGGGCTTTTATAGGGCTCACATCTATGTACTGTACAGTATATCCTGTACAGAATATATAAGCTTGTAAGGAGTAGACGTATCCTGCAGGATTTATTTGTTCTCTAGAAGCCTATAGATTGTGTACGATATGTCTGCTTTATAGATATTGTACAGGATAAGTCTACCCCTCAGAAGCTTATATATACTGTACAGAATAGGTCTGTTCTATAGATTACAGTATCTATAGGATACCCTTAGAGCCGACATACTGTATAGGGTATCTTTACTCTTCTCAGAGGTAGATGTATCCTATACAGCACTATAGGCTTCTATAAGATATGTGTAAACTTTACAATAGCTCTAGACAGCTAAGGACCAGACAGATCCTGTACAATATATTATGGAGAAAATGTCATTTGTACAGTATCTTTAGATTTCTATGGATCAGATGTATACAATACACCATCTATAGACTTTTGTGGACTAAAAGATTTCCTTAAGCAGTAAGTATCCCCAACCCAGTCCTCAAGACCACCATCATTTCGCGATATGCCTTTTTCCCTATTCTATTCTAACAGAGTACTCAGACTACTCAGAGTACTCAGACACAGGGAATGTTGATGGACCTCCTTGACTGGAATGGGTTTAGGAACAAGGTTATAGAAGCAGCCTCGACATCTGGATACACCTATAGTGAGCTCTATAGCACAGGTACTATAGAACAGAGGTCCCCAACCTGGTCCTCAAGGTCCACCAACATTTCTGGTTTTCTCAGTTACCCATTCTAAGAGAACAGGGAACAATTCTAATCCTGGAATGTTGGTGAACCTTAAGGACTGGGTTGGGGACCTCCACTCTATAGTACCAATGCCATGGAAACCACCATAGTTAGATCCAGTTGTAAAGGCTGCCTCTATACCAGTGTTCCCCAACACAGTTCTCAAGGCCTACCAACATTCCTTTTTTTTCAGTTACTCTATTGGAATAGGGCACAGGGAAAAGCCCAAATAGAGGACTTGTGGTGGGCCTTGCGGACCTTTGCTCTATAGTACTTGTGCTATGGAGACGTCCATAAGTAGACAGAGTTGTCGAGACTGCCTCTATAGCAGTGTTGCCCAACCAAGTCGTCAAAGTCCACCAATGCTCCGGGTTTTTTCAGTTACTCCATTGGAATACAACAGGGAAAAGTCCAAATCCTGGACTCTTGGTGGCCTTGAGGACTGGATTGGGGCCCTCTTCTCTACCCGTACCCATGCTATGGAGAGCACCATAGTTAGATCTGGTTGTCTACACTGCCTCTACAGCAGTGTTCTGCAACCCAGTTCTCAACCCACCAACATTCCGGGTTTTTTATTTTTCCCTTTCAACTCCAATGGATTAATTGAAAAAACCCAGAATGTTTGTGTGCCTTGAGGACTGGGTTGGGAAACACTGCTATAGAGGCAGCCTAGACAACTGCATCTATCTATGGTGCTCGCCAGAGCACAGGTTCTATAGAGCAGAGGTCCTCAACTCAGTTCTCAATGTCCACAAACATTTCAGGTTTTTCAGTTACTTCATTGGAATACAAGAGGGAAAAGTCCAAATTCTGGACTCCTGGGGACCTTGTGGACCTTTGCTTTTCAGTACCTGTGCTAGGGAGACCACCATAGGTAGACTCAGTTGTCGAGACTGCCTCTATAGCAGTGATCCCCAACCAAGTTCTCAAAGTCAACCAACCTTTCAATGGAGTAGCTTTAAAAAAAAACAGGAACGTTGGTGGGCCTTGAGACCTGGGTTGAGGAGCACTGCTATAGAGACAGTCTAGACAACCAGATCCAACTATGGTGCTCTCTATAGCACAGGTACTATAGAGAAAAGGGCCCCAATACAGTCCTCAAGGCCACCAAGAGTCAAGGATTTCTCCCTATATTAGTCTGGACTTATGATCATTTTTACTGGCGATATACATTATTGCAGACATATGCTACCCACCGAACATGTCATCTTAAATGGTATAATGCTAGTGCAGAACATCGATTAAGCAAATGTTTCCAAATTCATGATATTTCCTCAATTTTTTAGTTTAACATGGTGCCCTACCATTGCTCAACGTTGACTGTGGCTTACAAGGGACAAAAGGTTAGGCACCTATGCTTTCCAGTATCTATAGGCTCTTACAGTCATGGCCGTTAATGTTGGCACCCCTGAAATTTTTCCAGAAAATGAAGTATTTCTCACAGAAAAGGGATTGCAGTAACCAAAAATGAAAGGAAAAAAAGCACTCTTACTTTGCAAACTGCTCCAGGTCTCTCTTATTGGAAGGCGCCTTTTTCCCAACAGCAATTTTAAGATCTCTCCACAGGTGATCAATGGGATTTAGATCTGGACTCATTGCTGCCACTTCAGAACTCTCCAGTTCTTTGTTGCCATCCATTTCTGGGTGCTTTTTGGCGTATGTTTGGGGTCATTGTCCTGCTGGAAGATCCAAGATGTCGGACACAAACACAGCTTTCTGATACTGGGCTGTACAGTGCGACCCAAAATCCATTGGTAATCCTCAGATTTCACAATGACTTGTACACATTCAAGGCCCCCAGTGCCAGAGGCAGCAAAACAACCCAAAACATTGACCTCCACCATATTTCACTGTCGGTACTGTATTCTTTTCTTCGTAGACCTCATTCCGTTTTCGGTAAACAGTAGAATGATGTGCTTTACCAAAAAGCTCTATCTTGGTCTCATCTGTCCACAAGACGTTTTCCCAGAAGGATTTTGGTTACTCAAGTTCATTTTGGCAAAATGTAGTCTTGCTTTATTATGTCCGTGTGAGCAGTGGGGTCCTCCCGGGTCTCCTCCATAGTGGGGTCCTCCTGGGTCTCCTCCATAGTGGGGTCCTCCTGGGTCTCCTCCATAGTGGGGTCCTCCTGGGTCTCCTCCATAGTGGGGTCCTCCTGGGTCTCCTCCATAGCGTTTCATTTCATTTAAATGCCGACAGATAGTTGGTGCCGACGCTGATGCTCCCTGAACCTGCAGGACAGCTTGAATATCTTTGGAACTTGTTTGGGGCTGCTTATCCACCATCTGGAGTATCCTGCGTTGACACCTTTCATCAATTTTTCTCTTTTGTCCACGCCCAGGGAGATTATCTACAGTGCCATGGGTTGTAAACGTCTTGATAATGTTGCGCACTGTGGACAAAGGCAAATCTAGATCTCTGGAGATGGACTTGTAACCTGGAGATTGTTGATATTTTTTACCAATTTTGGTTCTCAAGTCCTCAGACAGTTCTCTTCTCCTCTTTCTGTTGTCCATGCTTAGTGTGGCACACACAGACACACAATGCAAAGACTAAGTGAACTTCTCTCCTTTATATCTGCTTTCAGGTGTGATTTTTATATTGCCCACACCTGTTACTTGCTCCAGTTGAGTTTAAAGGAGCATCACATGCTTGCAACAATCTTATTTTTCCACAATTTGGAAAGGGTGCCAATAATTTTGTCCAGCCCATTTTTGGAGTTTGGTGACATTATGTCCAATTTCCTTTTTTTTTTTCCTCCCTTTTTTGGTTTAGTTCCAATACACACAAAGGGAATAAACATGTGTATAGCAAAACCTGTGTTACTGCAATCCTTTTCTGGGAGAAATACTTCATTTATTAGAAAAATGTCAAGGGTGCAAACATTTACGGCCGTGACTGTACGTATCCTGTACAGCAGTGGTCTCCAAACTTCGAACCTCCATTTGTTGCAAAATTGTTCGGGCATGCTGGGAGTTGTAATTTTGCAACAGCTGGAGATCTGCGAACTATATGGTATCTATAGACTTTTATGGGCCAAACGTATGGCAGTCACTTCAGGCTGCGTTTTGCGGAACCAAAAGAGTCCATGTCTCTGGTCACAGGTGCGACAGTGCGGATTAACGTCTCCTCAGTATATGTTAGGATCCAAGCCGACACCTTCAGGATTGGTCTGACAACAAGGGACTGACCCACCTGGACACTGGCATACGGGTCCCACAGGAGGTGGTGCGGTTACCGTGTACAGTGGGGCCCCGCAGCTACAAAGAACCCCCACCGCCATAGGCTGCACCCTCCAAGACGGGGAGGACACGGCAGGCTTCCTGTCAGGAATCTCATTGAAGAGCACTTCCTGCCGGCTACATGGAGACAATCCACCGCATGCACAAGTCTCCCGGTTATTATGGGCGGTCACGTGAGCTGTGGTAGGATCCCGTGGCGAGTTATAGCCCAGCAGTAAGCATGCCGCCATGCAGAAATTCATCACAATGTACCCGCTACAATGTGCTTAGCTGTGGTACTACAACTCTCAGCATGCTCTGCACCACAGGGGACAGTCCTAAGCGATCAGTCATGATGCCTTAATGCAGTGTTTCCCAACCAGGGTGCCTCCAGCTGTTAAAAAATGACAACTCCTAGCATGATCGGACAGCGGGTGTCCGGGCACGCTGGAAATTGTAGTTTTGCAACAGCTGGAGGCACCTTGCTTAGGAAACACTGCTCTATAGGGTCAACAGCTGAGTTTCCCATAATCCTTCACTCTGTGCAGCTGTTCCCCCACATCTAAAACATCAGAAGCTGGCACAACCCCACACACATCTCACCTTTTGGAGGCTGCTGGGGTTCAGCTGAGTTTTATCAATGATTTTTATAGCAACCTGAAAGTGAAAGAAACAAATGTAAATAAAAAACTGTGATCATGTGACAAACCAAAACATACGTGTAGACAAGCACACGCTTTGGGACTCTCACCTCTCTCCCGGTCAGGACATGTCTCGCCAGCTTGACTTTAGCAAAGTTGCCCTTGCCAATGGTCCTCAGGAGTCTGTAATTGCCTACATGAGGCTCATCGGGGGCGGAGCTCCGTGATCGAGCTCCTGGGGGGCGGGACGGCCAGGAGGCAGAGGAAGAGGAGGTGGTCGAGCCTTTCTCGGAGCGGGTAGAACCGGTCTGAAATAGAATTTTAAAAAAAATAAAGAAGAAGAAGAAAGCAAACGGCGTCTTACGTTATCGGCTATGAATGGAGTCGCTATAAATAAGATGCTGAATTAAAAACTTCCCTTCGCAAATTATCCTCCCCCGACTGCTTTGACAATGGCGCCAGCCCAAGCGAGATCCTCCTCCGCCGCCGCTTATCAATTAACACCCTGGCCTCCCCCTCACAAAATGTTCATTGAATAGGAAATTTCTGATAAACAAGAGAGACGCCACAAGTACATGACCCCCACAATACCAATATGAGGGACCCCCGACCAGGTGACAGTAAGGCCTCCTCCTCCTGTCAGGTTCTTGGTAAGAATGAATACGGCCTAGATCTCCTATAACACTATACAATAGATAGGTAGGTAGATAGATAGATAGAGAGATCCCAACGAGATATAGGCCCCCCACCCTACAATACCAATATGAGGGACCCCAGACCAGGTGACAGTAAGGCCTCCTCCTCCTGTCAGGTTCTCGGTAAGAATGAATACGGCCTAGATCTCCTATAACACTATACAATAGATAGGTAGGTAGATAGATAGATAGATAGATAGATAGATAGATCCCAAAGAGATATAGGCCCCCCACCCTACAATACCAATATGAGGGACCCCAGACCAGGTGACAGTAAGGCCTCCTGTCAGGTCCTCAATGAGAATGACTACGGCCTAGATCTCGGTTAATAGATATTTAGACAGATAGACAGACAGATAGAGACCCCAAGGTGATAGAAGCCCCCCGCCCTAATTAAAGAGACAGTAAAACATTGATTAATGTCTGGGAGCGCAGAAAGCCAGACCAACCGGCAACATCAATGGATCACACCCACTGCACCGGCGCAAATGTGTCGCCAAGGCGGAAAGGTGCGGAGAAAAAGAATGACACCCACAAATGTGACCCCCACCAATAAGACAGCACACGAACATGAATTAGGGTCGAGACCACTCACCGTGTCATTTATCCTCTCGCTGCCGGTGGAAGCACGAGACATGTTCAGGCCAGAAGAGACAGCTCCAGCCCAGTGTCAATGAGACATCCTGCTCCCCTATGGTGGTCTGCCCAGCGCCCTCACAGCATTCCTCTGCACTCTAGAGGGGTCTGCCAGGAGGGTGATGGGGGGTAAAATGAAGGAGGGTGGGGGTGTACAGAAGGAGGATGATGGGGGTGAGGATGAGAAGGATGGAGGTGAGGGTATAGAGAGGAAGATGGGGGTATAATGAAGGAGGATGGGGGTGGTTTTTTCTCAGCAGCAGCAGGCAGCTCGCCCCATCGTCCGCCCTCTCGCCAGCTCAGGCCCTGCAGTCTTCTCCTCCCTGTCTGTGGATGTCTCAGAGGCCTGAGCTCTCCCACCTGGACCTTCAGTCTCAGGCTGTCTCTAGCTGTCTCTCCATGGTGTCCTGGCAGCTGTCTCTCTGGGCGGGGTCAGCTCTCCGACTGCTCCCTCCCCCCTCCTGCCTCTTAAACAGACAGTCCCCCCTCACCACTGACAATGAATGGGAGGCGGGTGCAGTGCAGGGAAGGTGGGGGGAGCAGAAGGGGAAGGAAAGGGTCAATTCCTGGTAATAACAGGAAAGTGAGGCAAAGTGGGTCTAGGCACAGGAGGGGTTAATCTGCCAATACATAGATCTTGGCTAAAGATGAGGTTAATATGGGACACAGAGGTTTCTTTTCGGACCTATCACAGGAGAAGTTTATATATATATATATATATATATATATATATATATTTATTTATTAAGACATACAGAGCCTGGTAAAGAGGGGTTCATGTAAGACAGAGTCTGGCACAAGAGGGGTTAATGGAGTTAATGTGGGGACACTACAATAGCGGTGAATATGGCAACCATAGAGCCTGGCACATCAAGGGTTATCTGGCATAAATAGAGCCTGGCACATCAAGGGTTATCTGGCATAAATAGAGCCTGGCACAAAGTGGGGACACCTAGAGCCTGACACATGATGCGTTATAGATACAGCTTGGCACAGAAGGGGTTATTTTAGGAATACATAGAGCCTGGCACAGAAGGGGTTAATGTGGGGACACATATTCTAGCACAAGATGGGTTAATCTGCGTACACAGAGCCTGGCACAGGTGGGGATGATTGGGGGATAGATATAGTCTGCCAATCTGAGAGAACCTAGAGCCTGGCACAGGAGGAGTTAATCTGGGCACACATAGAATCTGACACAGAAGGAGTTAATATGGGGACACAGAGCCTAGCACAGGAGGGGTTAATCTGTGGACAACATATAGAATCTGACACAGAAGAGTTTAATCTTGGGACATATACAGCCTGGCACAGGAGGGGTTAATATGGGGGACACATAGAGCCTGGCACAGGAGGGGTTAATATAGGGACACATAGAGCCTGGCACAGGAGGGGTTAATATGGGGACACATAGAGCCTGGCACAGGAGGGGTTAATATAGGGACACAGAGCCTAGCACAGGAGGGGTTAAATTGGGACCACAGAGCCTAGCACAGAAGGAGTTAATCTGGGGACATGTGGCACCTGACACACGAGGGGTTAATCTGGGGACACAGAGAGCCTGGCACAGGAGGGGTTAATCTGGGGACACATATATTCTAGCACAAGAGGGGTTAATCTGCGTACACAGAGCCTGGCACAGGTGGGGATGATTGGGGGATAGATATAGTCTGCCAATCTGAGAGAACCTAGAGCCTGGCACAGGAGGAGTTAATCTGGGGACACAGAGAGCCTGGCACAGGAGGGGTTAATCTGTAGACATACACTACACTCCTGTGCCCAGTTCTGTATCTGTTTTCATGGATTTGGCAGAGAAGGGGTTACCTCAGTTTTGGTTCAAGTCATTGTGATGTGGGAGGGGCCAGAGACAGCCGTAGCCTATGATTGGTTATAGGATGGTCCTAGCGACAGCCCTTGACCCAATCATGAACAGCAGGCGGGGCTAAACTGTCTGGAGCCCTCGAGTGAGTGAAGCCTGGTAATCCCGCCCACAGGGGAGGAGTTATGTTTGCGCATACGTAAAAGCGAAGGGTAATATATGCATATAGGACAGTGACGCCCCCCTCCTTTATGCCTGTTGGAATGACCCGAGAAAAATTAGGCATCGGAAAACAGCAGCTGAGTGGAAAGTACCATGATTGAAGGAGGGGTGTGTGCAAGGAATGCTTCAGTGTGGCAGCACGACCATTTATTTATACGTAACAATTTTTGAATCTTGTAACAACAATCTCTGAACGATAATTACTGAAAGGTTTGGGCGATTGTACTCAGGAATATTGTATCGTGTGTTTATACTGCAGGTTTATGTATCTAATCCTATGTTGTATCACGATAGAATCGCTCTTGTCGTGAGTGATACTGTGATGAACTGTGGTGCATTTAATCCTGTTGTGTGAAACTGCTTGCTGAGCTGCAGTATCTAAACTTGTGTGATACCATCTACCATAGATGTGATGTATCTAATCCTACAATGTGATACTGACTGCATAACCACTGTATCTAATCCTACAATGTGATACTGACTGCATAACCACTGTATCTAATCCTACAATGTGATACTGACTGCATAACCGCTGTATCTAATCCTACAATGTGATACTGACTGCAGAACCACTGTATCTAATCCTACAATGTGTGAAACTGACTGCAGAACCACTGTATCTAATCCTACAAGGTGATACTGACTGCAGAACCGCTGTATCTAATCCTACAATGTGTGAAACTGACTGCAGAACCACTGTATCTAATCCTACAATGTGTGATACTGACTGTAGAACCGCTGTATCTAATCCTACAATGTGTGATACTGACTGCAGAACCGCTGTATCTAATCCTACAATGTGTGATACTGACTGCAGAACCGCTGTATCTAATCCTATAATGTGTGATACTGACTGCATAACCGCTGTATCTAATCCTACAATGTGTGATACTGACTGCAGAACCGCTATATCTAATCCTACAAGGTGATACTGACTGCAGAACCGCTGTATCTAATCCTACAATGTGTGAAACTGACTGCATAACTGCTGTATCTAATCCTACAATGTGTGATACTGACTGCAGAACCACTGTATCTAATCCTACAATGTGATACTGACTGCAGAACCGCTGTATCTAATCCTACAATGTGTGATCCTGACTGCTGGGTCACTGTATCTAAGCTTATCATATATGATACTGACTGTAGATCCACTGCATCTAATCCTACGTGTGATACTGACTGCTGAGCCCCTGTATCTAAGCCTACCGTGTGATTCCCAGTGTTGAGCCACTGTATCTAATCCTATCATGTGTGATACTGATTACAGAGCCATTGTATCTAATCTTATCCTGTAATACTGACTACTCAGCCACTGTATCTAATCCTGTTATGTGTCATACTAGCTGCCGAGCCACTGTATCTAATCCTACAGTTATACATCATTGTAACATAGATGAGGGATACAGACAAGGGCCACACTAGAGAGCTGCAATGGGATTGGGATCCTGCGGGTCCTACAAAATTCTACACCAGTGTTTCCCAACCAGGGGCCTCCAGCTGTTGCAAAACTACAACTCCCAGCATGCCCGGACAGCCGAAGGCTGTCCGGGCATGCTGGGAGTTGTAGTTTTGCAACAGCTGGAGGTGCCCTGTTTGGGAAACTGATATAAGGTCTCACAGCTGACATTGTATATCAGAACAAAAGCCAAGGCATGAGGTGGAAAGAACTGCCTGTAGAGATCAGAAACAGGATTGTGTGGAGGCTCAGATCTGGAGAAACACAGGTGTTGCGGGATTTAGACACAGGTGTTGCGGGAGTGGGCGGTAATGATCATAAATCCAGCGGGAGCGGAATTAAAGGGGGACTCCGCTGGAACACTTTTTTTTTTTTTTAAATCAACTGGTGCCAGAAAATTAATCAGATTTGTAAATAACTTCTTTTAAAAATCTTAATCCTTCCGGTACTTATCAGCTGCTGTTATGATCCACAGGAAGTTCTTTTCCTTTTTGAATTTCCTTTCTGTCTGACCACAGTGCTCTCTGCTGACACCTCTGTCCATTTTACGAACTGTCCAGAGCAGGAGCAAATCCCCATAGAAAACCTCTCCTGCTCTGGACAGTTCCTAAAATGGACAGAGATGTCAGCAGAGAGCACTGTGTTCAGACAGAAAGGAAATTCAAAAAGGAAAAGAACTTCCTGTGGATCGTAACAGCAGCTGATAAGTACTGGACGGATTAAGATTTTTTTTTCTAATAGAAGTAATATACAAATCTGTTTTAACTTTCTGGCACCAGTTTATTTTAATAAATATTTTTCCAGTGGAGTACCCCTTTAAGAAAACAGTCCCACGCAGGGCTCCAGATTAGAGATGAGCGGATTTACAGTAAATTCGATTCGTCACGAACTACTCGGCTCGGCAGTTGATGACTTATCCTGCATAAATTAGTTCAGCTTTCAGGTGCTCCGATGGGCTGGAAAAGGTGGATACATTTCTAGGAAAGAGTCTCCTAGGACTGTATCCACCTTTTCCAGCCCACGGGAGCACCTGAAAGCTGAACTAATTTATGCAGGAAAAGTCATCAACTGCCGAGCCGAGAAGTTTGTGACGAATCGAATTTACTGTAAGTTCGCTCATCTCTACTCCAGATCATATGTCATAGTAATATTGGGGGAAATTGATCATTCCTTGCTATTCGTGACGCCAGGGTGAGGTCTCCTCAAAGCTTTTCCTACCGCTGCCCTTCCCAGGAATGATAGGGAGGTATTTGATAATAGAGTAGAGGTAGATAATAATGGATTGTCCACATCCGGAGAGTTTCTGTAAACTGCGTTAACTTTTACTGAAGATTTTCTGTACACTTCATTAACATAAGTCTCTAAGCATAACAACCGTTTCTTTTGGAGATTGACAATGGTTGGGACTTTAGCATTAAGAGTCTTTTAGTCTATTGCGCTGTTCCACTGGATTTAGGGGAATTAGTTGCGGTCCAGTAGTCAGACTAGTATTAGCAGGAATTAGTATAAGACTCACGGTTTTGGTTCTGCTGAGGCCGTAGGTTTTGAGGCCTAGCGTGTCATTGAAAGTTGCGTAGCACCATCCTGTTAGTCCGGCATCCACGAGAGCAGCAACCCAAGAGAGCGATAATTGGACGCAGCTCCCTTATATGGGCAGGGGCTGGACTAACTATAATTGGTCCATACGGATGTCAATCACCATTACAGAGAATTGTGGGTAACACGTGACCCAAGTACCTCCAAAGGTCCTGCAACATACCATAGAAGTTACTAGCATGGTCACATGACCGAAGGTCCTGCGATGCCGAACAAGGTAAGTACTATACATTCCTATAGAATATATATAATTATTAAATATATACATTTATTAATATTAATAAATGAGTTAGACTTAAGGAGAGGCGACTAGGGGCTGTCCCACCTGAGGAACCCTACCTGAATGTAGTTACTCTGACTTTGGGGACCTCTACACTACGTACGGTATGCAATACAGTACCGGGACACCACACATACAACATACTAAGGACCATACAACATGATAGGACTGTACATCATAGTAATATGGATGACGTGAGGGATGTAGATGACCATCATGTCCATGTGGAAGAACTATGTGATGTCATCATGTCCATATGGAGGAACTGTGTGATGTCATCATGTCTATATGGAGGAACTGTGTGATGTCATCATGTCTATATGGAAGAACTGTGTGATGTCATCATGTCTATATGGGGGAACTGTGTGATGTCATCATGTCCATATGGGGGAACTGTGTGATGTCATCATGTCCATATGGGGGAACTGTGTGATGTCATCATGTCCATATGGGGGAACTGTGTGATGTCATCATGTCCATATGGAGAACTGTGTGATGTCGTCATGTCCATATGGGGGAACTGTGTGATGTCATCATGTCCATATGGGGGAACTGTGTGATGTCATCATGTCCATATGGAGAACTGTGTGATGTCGTCATGTCCATATGGGGGAACTGTGTGATGTCATCATGTCCATATGGGGGAACTGTGTGATGTCATCATGTCCATATGGGGGAACTGTGTGATGTCGTCATGTCTATATGGAGGAACTGTGTGATGTCATCATGTCCATATGGGGAACTGTGTGATGTCATCATGTCCATATGGGGAACTGTGTGATGTCGTCATGTCCATATGGAGGAACTGTGTGATGTCATCATGTCTATATGGAGGAACTGTGTGATGTCATCATGTCTATATGGAGGAACTGTGTGATGTCATCATGTCTATATGGAGGAACTGTGTGATGTCATCATGTCCATATGGAGGAACTGTGTGATGTCATCATGTCCATATGGAGGAACTGTGTGATGTCATCATGTCCATATGGAGGAACTGTGTGATGTCATCATGTCCATATGGAGGAACTGTGTGATGTCGTCATGTCCATATGGAGGAACTGTGTGATGTCGTCATGTCCATATGGAGGAACTGTGTGATGTCGTCATTAGTGTTGAGCGGCATAGGCCATATTCGAATTCGCGAATATTCGTGAATATATGGACGAATATTCGCATATTTGAAATATTCACATTTTATTTTCGCATATGTGAAAATTTGCGTATGCGAAAATTAGCATATGCGAAAAGTAGCATATAAAAAAATTAGCATAAGCAAAAATTAGCATATGTGAAAATTCGCACACCAGTCTCACACAGTAGTATTAGAGCCTTCTTTACACCATACAAGCTGGAAGCAGAGAGGGGTGATCACTTTTTTCACAGTACATCACGTGTACTGTGAAAAAAAAAAACGAATATTCGTAATTACGAATATATAGTGCTATATTCGCGAATTCGC
Organism: Hyla sarda; assembly: GCF_029499605.1. Lineage (NCBI taxonomy): Eukaryota > Metazoa > Chordata > Amphibia > Anura > Hylidae > Hyla > Hyla sarda. Next base: position 173,559,074 of record NC_079197.1, on the reverse strand, counting down.
GAATATGCGATATTCGCAAATAAAATTCGCATTGCGAATATTCGCAAGCAACACTAGTCGTCATGTCCATATGGAGGAACTGTGTGATGTCGTCATGTCCATATGGAGGAACTGTGTGATGTCATCATGTCTATATGGAGGAACTGTGTGATGTCATCATGTCTATATGGGGGAACTGTGTGATGTCGTCATGTCTATATGGGGTAACTGTGTGATGTCGTCATGTCCATATGGAAGAACTGTGTGATGTCGTCATGTCTATATGGGGGAACTGTGTGATGTCATCATGTCTATATGGGGGAACTGTGTGATGTCATCATGTCTATATGGGGGAACTGTGTGATGTCATCATGTCCATATGGGGGAACTGTGTGATGTCATCATGTCCATATGGAGGAACTGTGTGATGTCATCATGTCCATATGGAAGAACTATGTGATGTCATCATGTCTATATGGAGGAACTGTGTGATGTCATCATGTCTATATGGAGGAACTGTGTGATGTCATCATGTCCATATGGGGGAACTGGGTGATGTCATCATGTCCATATGGGGGAACTGTGTGATGTCATCATGTCCATATGGAGGAACTGTGTGATGTCATCATGTCCATATGGGGGAACTGTGTGATGTCATAATGTCCATATGGGGGAACTGTGTGATGTCATCATGTCTATATGGGGGAACTGTGTGATGTCGATGATCTTGTCCCAGAAGGTGCTCCTCCCCCTCAGTACTGGGCGCAGCCCTGGAGACTAATTGAAGCCAACGCCAGAGATGGTTTATCGTCTAATAAGCAGAGAGACGTCTGGTAGAGCGAATCCGCCTCTCGCTTTGGGAGTAGTCTAGACCAGGGTGTTCATTATTCCATAGGAATTTTAAAAATAGGCTGCGGATTGATGTTGAGTTGCGAAGTAAGAATGCGCCAGGCGTCTAATTTTAGAAAATATATGGGTACGGAGTTTTATTGCAAATTTTTATTTATTTATTTATTTTTAATCTTATAATTTTCAGTTTTCCTTGTGCATTTGGAAATCGTTCCTGGCCACTGGAGGTAGGAGATTTTCAAAAATTACTGGCAACCAGAGGGTTAATAGCGCTGCTTCTATTTTGGTCGATGACTAAAATCTGTCTAGTATAGTGCGGTATAAAAAACGATTTATACACACTGAGTGTTTGGGCATCCAAAAGACTGGTGTTACCCAACCAGAGCGCCTCCAGCTGTTGCAAAACTACAACTCCCAGCATGTTGCACTATATAGTAGTATAAAGTATAGGTCAGTGTTTCCCAACCAGGGTGCCTCCAGCTGTTGCAAAACTACAACTCCCAGCATGTTGGACTATATAGTAGTATATAGTATAGATCAGTGTTTTCCAACCAGGGTGCCTCCAGCTGTTGCAAAACTACAACTCCCAGTATGTTGGAATATATAGTATAGGTCAGTGTTTCCCAACCAGGGCGCCTCCAGCTGTTGCAAAACTACAACTCCCAGCATGTTGGACTATATAATAGTATATAGTATAGGTCAGTGTTTCCCAACCAGGGGTGCCTCCAGCTGTTGCAAAACTACAACTCCCAGCATGTTGGACTATATAGTAGTATATAGTATAGATCAGTGTTTTCCAACCAGGGTGCCTCCAGCTGTTGCAAAACTACAACTCCCAGTATGTTGGAATATATAGTATAGGTCAGTGTTTCCCAACCAGGGCGCCTCCAGCTGTTGCAAAACTACAACTCCCAGCATGTTGGACTATATAATAGTATATAGTATAGGTCAGTGTTTCCCAACCAGGGGTGCCTCCAGCTGTTGCAAAACTACAACTCCCAGCATGTTGGACTATATAGTAGTATATAGTATAGGTCAGTGTTTCCCAACCAGGGCGCCTCCAGCTGTTGCAAAACTACAACTCCCGGCATGCCCGGACAGCCGTTGGTTGTCCGGGCATGCTGGGAGTTGTAGTTTTGCAACAGCTGGAGGCACCCTGGTTGGAAAACACTGCACAAAGGTCGTATGTATTAAAGGAAATGTGTCATATGAAAATGTGGGATGATGATTGATTTAACTTTTTTTTTTTCGTTTTTTTTTTTTCTCTTAGCTTTTTAAGAGCTAAAACTCAATTTTTTTTTTTTCCATCCGCAGACCCATATGAGGGATTTTTATTTTTAAATTTTTTTAATTTTTTTTGCGCAACCATTTGTACTTTGTAAATACACCTTTCATTTTAACATAAAATGTACGACGCAACAAAAAAAAAATATTTATGGCCAGAAATTTAAGGAAAAAAAAAAACATGCAATTTTGTAACTTTTGGAGGGTTTTGTTTTAACGCAGGGCGCTTTACGGGTAAACAGACATGTGACCTTTATTCTGTGGGTCAATACGATTACAACGTAACCCATATGTACGTGCTTTTCTGTTATTGTACTGCTTTAAAGGGGTATTCCAGGCAAAAACTTTTTTTTTTATATATCAACTGGCTCCGGAAAGTTAAACAGATTTGTAAATTAAAAAATACAGTGTAGCCCGGACCTTCTAGGTGAGTATAAAATGGATAAACGTGGATCGTGCTTCAATAATAATTATCATTTATTTATAAAATATAGATAAGATTTCGACACTTCTCACAGGGCCCTTGTGAGAAGAACATACATATAAAAAGGCAACCTAACAATGTATTAGGCAATAGTATTAAAATTATATTAAAGTTATAAACTTGGCATAGAGTAATAGAATGAAATAGTAAAGTAAGATCTGTACCATGCAAATATATTAGAGAGTTGCTCTTCTAAATATTTAGGGTAGATATGTCCCTTTTAAATACAGTAGCAAACAGTCTGTGTTATTAGAAATTGTTACCGGTCTGTAAATTGTAACTCAGGCGATGGGTGTTGTTCCCGCAATGGCTGAGTGTCCGTGGTGTGCACAGTTCTCTGTGCGGTGCTTCCAATCGTGAGCCTGGTCCAGTAGGATCTGAGCGTGGTGGCAGTCGCTGTCGGCTAAGGCGCTGGCAGGCGCCGAAGATCGTAGTGATGTCCGGGGACTGCTGGCGCTGGCGTGCGCTGGAGTTGGTATTCCTCACTGCTTTGTTAGTTGGTAGACAGGACCATATACTGGATGGCTGGAAGTTCACCTCGTGGTGCCGGCGTCTGACGTCAGAGCCGGGATGGCTACACCAGGATAGTTGCACCGGGATGGATCTGAACTGCTGAACCGGGTGGGTAGCAGAGTGAGAGCGCTAATGATGGTACAGTTCATGAAGGGTAACTGGCCATAAAATTTGGGCACAGTTCAAATACTACTATGCCAGTAGATAACGACTAGACGCGTTTTAGGGTTGTATAATATAACCCTTTCCTCAGTAGTCATCATGACTACTGAGGAAAGGGTTATATTATACAACCCTGAAACGCGTCTAGTCGTTATCTACTGGCATAGTAGTATTTGAACTGTGCCCAAATTTTATGGCCAGTTACCCTTCATGAACTGTACCATCATTAGCGCTCTCACTCTGCTACCCACCCGGTTCAGCAGTTCAGATCCATCCCGGTGCAACTATCCTGGTGTAGCCATCCCGGCTCTGACGTCAGACGCCGGCACCACGAGGTGAACTTCCAGCCATCCAGTATATGGTCCTGTCTACCAACTAACAAAGCAGTGAGGAATACCAACTCCAGCGCACGCCAGCGCCAGCAGTCCCCGGACATCACTACGATCTTCGGCGCCTGCCAGCGCCTTAGCCGACAGCGACTGCCACCACGCTCAGATCCTACTGGACCAGGCTCACAATTGGAAGCACCGCACAGAGAACTGTGCACACCACGGACACTCAGCCATTGCGGGAACAACACCCATCGCCTGAGTTACCATTTACAGACCGGTAACAATTTCTAATAACACAGACTGTTTGCTACTGTATTTAAAAGGGACATATTTACCCTAAATATTTAGAAGAGCAACTCTCTAATATATTTGCATGGTACAGATCTTACTTTACTATTTCATTCTATTACTCTATGCCAAGTTTATAACTTTAATATAATTTTATACTATTGCCTAATACATTGTTAGGTTGCCTTTTTATATGTATGTTCTTCTCACAAGGGCCCTGTGAGAAGTGTCGAAATCTTATCTATATTTTATAAATAAATGATAATTATTATTGAAGCACGATCCACGTTTATCCATTTTATACTCACCTAGAAGGTCCGGGCTACACTGTATTTTTTGGTTTTCCTTTTCTAGCAATTAAGGTATAGTTGCTTGCCCAGTTTGACCTCGGTGCGTAATAGTTGTTAGCTGCACACACCTACATAGTTTTTTCCAGATTTGTAAATTACTTCTATTAAAAAAATCTTAATCCTTCCAATAGTTATTAGCTTATGAAGTTGTGTTGTTGTTTTCTGTCTAACTGCTCAATGAAGACTCACGTCTCGGGAGCTGTGCAGTTCCTATGGGGATATTTTCCCATCATGCACAGCTCCCGGGACGTGACATCATCATAGAGCAGTTAGACAGAAAACTTCAGAAGCTAATAACTACTGGAAGGATTAAGATTTTTTAATAGAAGTAATTTACAAATCTGTAACTTTCTGGAGCTAGTTGATATATATAAAAAAGTTTTTGCCTGGAATACCCCTTTAACCCCTGAAGGACACGGGACTTCTCCCGACGCGGTGAGCAGAACAAGCTCATGGGATAATGGTGGACATCAGGGGGTCCCACTGATGTCCTTTCTCCCCCCCCCCCATTAACCCTTTAGATGCCATGATCAATACTGATCACGGCATCTAAAACATTTGGAACTTTGAGAGACTCGTCGGACCACCCGCAGCACAATTGCGGGGGGACCGATGGGTCAAAATGGCGGCCAAAGTTCTGCTATACAAGCAGATCGCCAATATTACTGATCAGTGTTATACCTCTGCATAGCACTGAACTGTAATAGCAATCAATTGCTATAAATAGTCCCCTGTAAAATAAAAAAATTAAAAAAGGAATGTTTTTTTTCAAAAAGTGTATAAGCCCCCCCCCCCCCTTCTTTTTTCCATATAACAAAACAATGTAAAAAAAATAACTAAATGTATTTAGTATTGCCGAATGCACAACTGTTCGAACTATTAAAATATAATGTTAATATAATGTAATGATCCCATACGGTGAAAAATGTATAAAAAAAATAAATAAATAAAAAAAATGTCCAAAAATAAGTCTAAATTTTTTTTTTTTGGTCACATCACATCCCTGAAAGAAAGGGAATAAAAAGTGATCAAAAAGTCACATATATGCAAAAGTGGTACCAACAGATCACCGTGCAAAACACTGCGCATACAGCACCATATATGGAAAAATAAGAAAGATATAGGGAAATCTTTGAATATATTAAGTTTGTTGTGTGGGGAGGAAAACTCGAAAATGAAAATTTCCTGTGTCCTTAGGGGTTAAAGAGTCCAACTTTTTGGACGAAACAATTTAGGTTTAAATTTGGTTTAAAATCTGACCCCTATAACTTCTTATTTTTATGTATACGCGGCTGTATGAGGGTCAGTTTTTGCGCCATGATTTTTCTTGGGAGCTTTTTTGTTTTTAATGCGACTTTTAGGTTACTCTCTATATATTGTTGTCTAATATAAAGTGCCGCAATTCTAAACGTGTTTTTTATTTATTTATTATTTTTTTATATTTACGCCATTGAGCTTGCAGATTAATAAATGTTATATTTTAATAGTTCAGACACTTGCACACGACGATACCATACATGATTATAATTATGACACCCCCCCCCAATAAAGGAGTGGTTCTGCAGGTGGTGACCACAGACCACTTCTCAGTTCCTATGCTTCCTGGCTGATGTTTTGGTCACTTTTGAATGCTGGCGGTGCTTTCACTCTAGTGGTAGCATGAGACGGAGTCTACAACCCACACAAGTGGCTCAGGTAGTGCACCTCATCCAGGATGGCACATCAATGCGAGCTGTGGCAAGAAGTTTTGGTGTGTCTGTCAGTGTAGTGTCCAGAGCATGGAGGCGCTACCAGGAGATGTGGAGGAGGCCTTAAAAGGGCAACAACTCAGCAGCAGGACCGCTACCTCTGACTTTGTGCAAGGAGGAGCAGGAAGAGCACTGCCAGAGCCCTGCAAAATGGCCTCCAGCAGGCCACAAATGTGCATGTGTCCACTCAAACGGTCAGAAACAGACTCCATGAGGGTGGTATGAGGGCCCGATGTCCACAGGTGGGGGTTGTGCTTACAGCCCAACAGTGTGCAGGACGTTTGGCATTTGCCAGAGAACACCAAGATTGACAAATTCGCCACTGGTGCCCTGTGCTCTTCACAGATGAAAGCAGGTTTACACTGAGCACATGTTTCAGACGTGACAGTCTGGAGACGCTGTGGAGAACGTTCTGCTGCCTGCAACATCCTCCAGCATGACCAGTTTGGCAGTGGGTCAGTATGGTGTGGGGGTGGTATTTCTTTGGGGGGCGGCACAGCCCTCCATGTTCTTGCCAGAGGTAGCCTGACTGCCATTAGGTACCAAGATGAGATCCTCAGACCCCATGTGAGACCATATGCTGGTGCGGTTGGCCCTGGGTTCCTCCTAATACAAGACAATGCTAGACCTCATGTGGCTGGAGTGTGTCAGGAGTTCCTACAAGAGGAAGGCATTGATGCTTTGGACTGGCCGCCCATTCCCCTGAATCCGATTGAGCACATCTGGGACGTCTCTCTCCATCCACCACAGACTGTCCAGGAGTTGGCGGATGCTTTAGTCCAGGTCTGGGAGGACATCCCTCAGGAGACCATCCTCCACCTCATCAGCAGCATGCCCAGGCATTTTAGGGAGGTCATACGGGCACGTGGAGGCCACACACACTACTGAGCCTCATTGGGACTTGTATTAAGGACATTACATAAAGTTGGATCAGCCTGTAGTGGGGTTTTCCACTGTGATTTTGAGTGTGACTCCATATCCAGACCTCCATGGGTTGATACATTTGATTTCCATTGATAATTTTTGTGTAATTTTATGGTCAGCACATTCAACTATGTAAAGACTAAAGTATTTCATACGACTAGTTCATTCATTCAGATTATAAGATGTGTTCCCTTTTATCTTTTTGAGCAGTGTACAATCTTTAGATTGCAGACACTGGACAATGCTGTTTTATAGCACAGCATTTATCACTTATCGGCACTCCATTAGTGATAGAGCACCGATCTGACTGGGCTGAGACAGGTAGGGACCATCCACCCATCCTTTTAGCTGATTGTGACCCCACCGCGGTGGTCCCTATCAGTATCCCTGAGCAACCGGCAATTGAATTGTGGCACTATTAGATGCTGCAACCAACCGGGTATGAAGTGTGATGAGCTTCTGAAGGGCTTTATGGACCCAGAGACGGTAGAGGACGTATATTTTTGCCTGATGTCCTTAAGGAGTTAAAGGGACGCTATTTGCTGTTGGATAGCTGTTAGGGTATAAAAGCAAACTCTACCTTTCCTGGAGCCTGCAATTTCTCAGCCAAGTGTCAACCAGGCGGAGCCGATTTGTTCAAATGCCACAGCTTAATAGGCCTCCTTGCCCTCACCTCCTAGCCCTCCCCTGGAGTGACACATACAGGGCTCTGAACCGAAGTCAAGGCGAGCAAGGAGGTGGGCCAGGCTGTGGCGCTTGAGCAGCTTGACTCGGCCTCCTTGAAAGGAAAAACTTATAAGGAAAGTTTAAAATTTTAAAATTTAAACAAAAACATGAACACAAGGTAAAAAGTAAAGTCACAGAAAGAAGGAAAAGAAGTATAAAGGTAGAATAGCAAAAATAAATAAATAAAAAATAAATAAAAAAACACTATAAGAAAAAGGAAAGAACAAAAAAAAAGTTTAAAAGAAAGAACAGGAAAAGAATCACTGAAAACAAGAAAAGAAGAACAGGGGAAGGAGAAAAAATTATGGAAAACAGGGAAAGGAACAGGTGGAAATACAGGAATAAAAAAGAGAAAAGGCACCTAGAAGGAACATGAAAAGAAAGGAAAGTGATGGATAAACAAGGAAAGAAGAAAAGGGGATGGAAGGAAAGATGTGTTTATATATCTAGAGTAAGGAGGAAAACAAAAAAGAAGCATCGAAAGGAATCAACCAAAATCAAGGTCAAAAGGAAGATAAACCTGACAGGGAAAGAAGCAAAGGGATGACTGGAAGAACAGGGGAAGTTGTAAAAGATGTAAGAAATAATAAGTAATGAATACAGGAAAAATAACACTGAAAGAAGCAACAAAAATAACGGAAAGAAGAAAGAGAAAATAAGCAAAGTGAAAGAAGAAAATACACAAAAGGAACAACAGGGTAAGAAAGGAGGGGAAAGAAGAATGGAGAAACACAGTGATAGAAGGAAATAAGGGATATAGAAGAAAAAAAGAGAGGGATCAGGAGATTATAATGGGGAAAGAAAGAACAGGGAATTGAGGGTTAAAAAAGCAAAAATAAGGTAGAACATGGGAAGAAGTAAAGGAAAAGAAAGGGGAGAATGAGGAAAAAAAACAAGAAAAAGAAGGAAAGAGGGCAATTATGTGGTAAAGGAGAGCACAAGAGCAATCTGTGGTAGATGACTCAAGCAGTCTGTGGTCAAGGGGAAGGAGAGCAATCTGTGGTAGATGACTCGAGCAGTCTGTGGTCAAGGGGAAGGAGAGCAATCTGTGGTAGATGACTCGAGCAGTCTGTGGTCAAGGGGAAGGAGAGCAATCTGTGGTAGATGACTCAAGCAGTCTGTGGTCAAGGGGAAGGAGAGCAATCTGTGGTAGATGGGGGCATAAGAGCAGTCTCTAGTAGAGATGGGCATGAGTTCAGTCTGTAGTACAGGGCAGAATTAATGCAGCCTGTGGTAGAGGGGGGTTTGAGAGCAGTCTGTGGTAGAGGGGGCATGAAAGCAGTCTGGTAGAGGGGTGTAGGGGGCAGTTTGGGCAGAGAGAGGCATGGGGCAGTCTAAGGCAGAGAATAAGCTTTGGTCAGTCTCTATGAGAAGAAAGGATACACGGGCGTGGGGTACAATTTTTTTGAATAAAAGCGAAGCAGGAGAAGAAAAAATAAAACGCACTGGTCTCGGTGCTGCTCTTGGTAGATAACCACTTGTTCCATGTGTAAGTCAATAAATGGCAATAACGTGTTTTGGGAGTATAATTCCCTTCATCAGTTTGCATGTATACATACAATCAGATGCTGTATTTCACATTTTGTTCTGTTGATCCTTGTTTCCCATCATTCTGTTCTCAATCCCCCATAATGACGAAGTGATCACAGAATGTTACATGTCTTTACTAATCTACTGAAAAAGAAAAACTATAATCTTGCAGTGACAGAAGTATTCATATCCTTTACTCAGGACTGAGGTGAAGCCCCTTTTGGCAGTGATTCCGGACTCCAGTTTTCTTGGGACGAGGCCACAAGGTTTAGTCACCTGGATTTGGGGATTTTCAGCCGTTCTTCTCTGTAGATCCTCTCAGCTCTGTAAGGTTGGATGGGGACGGTCGGTAGAAGCCATTTTCAGATCTTTCCAGAGATGTTCCATTTGGTTTGGGCACTGTCTGGGCCACTCAAGGACATTCACAGAGTTGTCCCTAAGCCGCTCCTGTGTTGTCTTGGCCGTGTGCTTACAGAAGGTGTCCATTTGTTATTACAGAGGAGGCTTTTTTCTGTCATAAAGCCGGGATTGTGGAGGCCTCAGTGATGGTTCTGGACCTTCTGGAACTTTCTCCCATCTGCACAAAGGATCTTTGGGGCTCAGCCAGAGTGACCATTCGGTTCTTGGTCACTTCTCTTACCAAGTTCTTTCTTCCCCCAATTACTTAGTTTGGTGGGTGACAGTTCTAGGAAGAATGCTGGTTGTTCCTTCTTCTCCCCCCCCATGTAAGAATTATGGAGGCCACTGAGCTGCTGCGAACTTTCAGTGCAGCAGAAATGTTTTCGTCCCCTTCTACAGATCTCTGCCTCCACACAATCCTGAGCTCTTCAGGCAGTTCTTTCCTCCTCATGTCTTGTTGTTTGCTCTGATATACATTGTCAGCTGTGAGACCTTATATAGACAAGGCTGAGTCAGGGACCCAAAATGATTACTTCACAAAAACCTGAGGCATAAAAGCCCAGAGCAAAAAATTCCCTTAAAGTAACCCCCCTAAAACGTAACTTTTATTGATGTTACTCCTAAAAAATTGTTTGTATACGACTGAAAAGTTAAAATATATGTATCAATGCACCCACTAGTTTGAAAATCATGGGATATCAAAATCTCTCCCTAAACAATAGTATAGTGTAATAACGTCGAGTCTTTAGTACTCAAAGTACCACGGTGCATGAATGATGCCATTAAAAGGATAACACTTGCCTTCCCCCCCCCCCTCTACATGTTTCAGTGCTACAGCACTGTCATCAGGGGATTTAGAGGCAAACTTCCTGCCACATGGTCTCGCAGACTATGCCTTAAAGGGGTACTCCGGAGGAAAACAATTTATTTAAAATCAACTGGTGCCAGAAAGTTATACAGATTTGTAAATTCCTTCTATAAAAAAATCTTTACCCTTCCAGTACTTATCAGCTGCTGTATTCTATAGAGAAAGTTCTCTTCCCTTACGTCCTAACCAGCAGCACAAGTGGGGTGTTCTGCCCCTGTGAAGCTGGCAGGACGGTGGAATTTTTTATTCCGCCCAAGCAATTAATTTTTATCCCCCCCCCCCCATAAAGGGCCTCTTCCCACAGGCCACATTGCTTTTTTTTCTGTCCTGTGCGAACAGCAGGACGGTGCAGGCTCTGTGTATGTTCACTGAGCCTGCATGGATTCATTTTTCCCCCTCGTTTTTAGGGGGTATCTTTTTCTATTTTTTAGGTTCCTTTCTGCAGCCTAGCCTGCCTCTGTTATTTTTTTCTTGTGTCAGGCCCAGGCCTGAGTATTAAATCATATATGTGTATTATAATTGTACTGTGTGTAATGTATTATCCAGGACATGGGTGAGGGGTCATTCAGACGGTGTGTCCCTTTTGTGTATATTGCATTTTTATTAGGGGCCTGGCTGGCTGGTTGTTTGTTTCAAGTCAAGGGCTCATTTGAGGCGGCAGGATGTAAGGAGTCTCTGGCCCCATATGTGAGATAACAGATGCCCCCTGGGGGGATCAGAGGGGAGGGGGGAGTGGAGCTTCCCTCCAAAAAACAAGCAGATATGATATGTAAACAATGCTATACTAAAAGTTATGGTTGTTAAGATCTGTGCCCCAAGCTGACAAGACCATCCTAAGAGCAGCTGGAGACTCACTCTCATGGACTGCTATAATATTACGCTGTAAGAACTTCATTTTTTGCTTTTCTGAACTTGTATTGCTAAACTCTTATATATATATATTCTTATAACTGTATGTCATTTGTTTATTTCTATGCATAGCACTGTGATACCTTTTATCAGATTAAATGTTTAATCAGCTCTGGTCTTTGATCTCTAAATATATGAGCTCACTTTTCTGAAGGCAGCTCGGGTGAAACACGTTTATCTGAGGGTTAATTTGGTGACTTGCTGGGACTAGTAGTGGATACCCAGAGGTCTGGCAGCTTTAACCCTTGCACCATCACACTCTCTCTAGCGTCTTGGCTGGACCGATAGGGTGTGATCGTGACATCCTGGGTGGTGTTTTTTCAAATGAAAGACGCCACTCAGGGATCTATTATGCTTGTGTTGCCTCCTGCGCTCTTTGGGCAGCGGCTCCGCTGCCCGTATATTACAGCATGGAGCGGCGTGTAGCAGCGGCACTTCTGTGCCTCCTATATCAGTATAGTGTGGGCCGGGTCCCTTTCTCCCTCCCCACTCTTAGATGTCTTACCGTTTTCTTGCTGCGGGCAGCAGCGCCGTGGACTGGAAGTGCGTCATCTGACGACTTCCGGTCCGGCTTCTGCGCTTTTTAAGTGTGCATTATTAAAATTTCTGTATCCTTCACCTCTAGGATTGTCTCTTATGCCCCTTCTGCTGCGTTTTAAGGGGCATGGGTTTAAAATAACTTATACAGTTAAAGTTAGTATTTTGTGTAGACAGGTAGTGATGTCACATCCGAAGGGGGCGGGGGTTATTTTAAAAATCCTGCCCGCTCCTCTATTTAAAGCAGCTCCTCAATTCAGCAGGTCTCTTGCAGCCTTGTTGCTGGAGTAATTACAAAGACTGGTGTTGTGTGATAACACTTTCTATTTTGTTCTCTGAGGTAGTACTGTGGCATATGCATTTTGCTTTCTCGGTGCGACTTTCTTCTAAAAATTTTGTATTTCTTTTCCAGAATGTCTACTCCCCCTAGTGGTGAGTCATATACTGGGAGCCGCAAATCTACCTCTAAGAGAAGACATCTCACCTGTGCGGAGTGTAGTACCCCCCCCCCTTCCTGACTTCTATGAACAGGTGTCCGAGCTGCCGCCCTCCCCCCAATCCTGCGGAACCAACCATTTAGGATATATTTATTTGGATAAAGGAGTTTATGGGAAACTCCATTAATGAGCTTAAAACTGCTGTTGTTGCTAAGAGACCTAGAGTCTCTGCTAGTCCGACTTCTGTCCCTGAAGATTCTCTGATGTCTGTGGATGTTCGGTCGGAAAAGTCCGTTGAAGAGATTGCGTTACCATCTCTCTTTCCAATTGACAAGACGCAAAGACTACTTTGGTTCATCCGGTCCAGGGATCAGGATGTTGACCAAGGGGACCAAGCCTCTACGTCCACCTCTAGAGGGCCATGGGCTTTCAAAGTGGACGAGTCTCTTTAAAAAGCTTATGGTGTCCGAATGTAAACACCCTGATAAATCTCCCGTCCTCACTAGGAGGTTTAAGTTAATTAATCCGCTTCCAGAAAATGAAACAGAGTCCTGGCTTCCATCTCCCAAGGTGGATATGGCAGTTATGAAACTTTCCAAGAGGGTTTTAGTTCCTGCGGATGATGGAAGCAATCTTTGGATCCATTAGATTTTGATTTTGCAAAAGAACATGTTCTCCGAGTGCAATCAGATATTGAAGGGAATGTTCCCAGAGAAGAAATTCTGGACGCATTCAAGCCTCTCCTTCTTAGTCTGGATTTTCTGTGTGAGGCATCTCAACAGCATCTTAGATTGGCTGCAAAATCCATGGCTCTTGCCTCTGCTAGCAGACGCCCCTTATGGCTCCTCCCCTAGATGACGGATAGTGCTTCGAAATTTAACCTCTGTGGTCTTCCCTTTTGAGCCCGGTCGACTCTTCGGTTCTGAGTTAGATAAAATCATGGAAGGCCTTGCTGATAAAAAAAAAAAAAAAAAAAAAAAAAAAAAAAGGAAATGCCTTCCTGTACAGAGCTTTCGCGGGCGCGGTAGAGGGAGGAGTGTGAGAAACCAGGGCTCTTCTAGACCTCAGAAGCAGCAATCCAACCAAAAACGTGGTGGGGGTCGCGGTTTGTGGTAAAGACTGCAAATCTGATCTATGACTCTCCCATAGACTACACCCACGATTCCCCTCCCCCTTCCCTTCCAGATCCTCAGGTGGAATGTCTACCCTCTGTCCCCCCTCCAGTAGGAGGTCATTTAAGTTTATTTCAAAATACCTGGATCCAGGAGATTCAGGATCCTTGGGTCTTAAAAGTAGTCAAGTCAGGCAATAGAATAGAGTTTATTCCCCCTCACCCCCCCCCCCCCAAGGGTTAGCAAAATTGTTACCGCAATCAAAGCAGTCCATCCTAGAAGAGTCTGTTCTTTAGTATATAGAGAAACACGCTCTAGAAGATGTGCCTCCCCATCAGAAGGGGACAGGGGTTTATTCCCCTATTTTCCTAGTCCCAAAGCCATCAGGGGACTGGCGTATGATTATCGACCTCCGTTTCCTGAACCGTCTTATAAAGAAAAGGCTGTTCAGAATGGAAACCATCCGGTCAGTCACCAGCATCCTGGACCCTCAAGATCTTATGGTCGCCATCGATCTGAAGGATGCCTACCTTCATGTTCCCATCCATCCTGCTCACAGGAAATTCTTGAGGGTTGCTGTCACCATAAAGGGTGTGGTCAAGCATCTCTAGTTTGCTGTTTTGCCTTTTGGCATTACTTCTGCTCCCCACACTTTCACAGTAGTTGCTGCTCTCAGACTAAAAGATCTAGAGATCATTCCTTACCTGGACGACTGGTTTCTAAAAGCCGCTACTCCAGAGGTTCTACAATCCTATTTCCATCTGGCTCTAGATTTTCTCCAGCATCTAGGCTGGATTATAAATTGGGAAAAGTCCGAGATTATTCCTTCCACCACCAGGAAGTTTCTGGGCTTTATAGTCAATTCTTCACATATGACCTTATCTCTGACTCCAGAAAGGAAAGGTCGAGTAGTAAGAGCTGCATAGTTTTTGAGGAGTCCTCGCAAGGTCTCCATTCGAACCCTGATAAAGATGTTGGGTCACATGTCAGGGTCTGCAGAGGCAGTTCCCTGCCACTTCAAGAGCAAGTCTTGTCTGTCTGGAATCACAACCCCAAAGAGTTGGACAAAAGATGCACCCTGTCTCCCGAAGTCTGAGCATCCCTCAAATGGTGGAGGGATCTGACGGATGGGAAGTCCTTCATTCAACCTCGTTGGATCATTTTGACCACTGATGCCTCCCTTCTGGGCTGGGCAGCCCATCTGAACGAGAATCCGGCTCAGGGTATTTGGACCCCTCAGGAGAGACTTCTCTCCTCCAACATGAGAGAACTGAGAGCAGTTCGACTAGCTCTCCTCCATTTCACCCCTTATTCTAGGGAAAGCGATAAGAGTTCGGTCAGACAACACCACGGTGGTGTCTTACATCAACAGACAGGGGGGCACAAAGTCACAAGCACTCCTCAAGGAGTCCGGACTAATTCTCTCTTGGGCAGAGACCAACTTAACCCACCTTTCAGCGATTTGCATCAAGGGGGATCTCAACACAGTAGCAGATCATCTAAGTCTCGGTCTTCCAGTTCAGGGCGAATGGTCCCTCAGCCAGTATATTTTCAGGGAAATTACCAGACGGTTGGGAGTGCCAGAGATAAATCTCATGGCAACTCATCTGAACGCCAAAGTGAGCAAATTTTGCTCTCTTTGCAAAGAAGACAATCCAGTGGCGATAGACGCTCTGTCCATTCCATGGAGGTTCAGGCTGGCCTACATATTCCCTCCTCTTTCCATGATACCGAGGGTATTGATGAAAGTCAGGCAAGTCCAGGCCTCAGTGATTGCCATCATGCCATTCTGGCCCAAGAGGTCCTGGTTCACCCAACTCATGAGGATGAGTCAAGGGTGTTATTGGAGGCTTCCCCCCCCCCCCCCCCCCCGTGCAGAACCTTGTGTCTCACAACACAGGCTCCTGCCTAGACCTGAGGAGACTCAATCTGACAGCCTGGAGATTGACAGGACCCTACTAGATAGTGGGCATCCTGCAGAGGTTTTGAGAACCATTGCTCATTCCAGAGCACAATCAACAAACAAAGTTTATTCCAGGATAAAACGGACCTTTCATCAGTGGTGTACTATGAAAGAGGTAGTAGCCTCAGATCCTCCTCTTTCTGCACTATTACATTTTCTCCAGGATGGCCTTGACAAGGGTCTAAGCCCATCCACTCTAAAGGTTCAGGTTTCAGCACTCTCTGCCTCCTTAGGCAGATCTTTGTCATAAGAACCCCCTAATCAGAAGATTCCTCAGGGGAGCTGAAAGACTTAAACCTAAGGTTCTCAGACCTATCCCCAGATGGGATTTATCCACTGTTCTTAAGGGGTTATGCTCTTCCCCCTTTGAACCTCTGGAAGAAGTTGACTTTAGGGATTTATCCCTTAAAGTCACCTTTTTATTGGCCATAACCTCAGCCAAAAGCATTGGTGAGCTTCAAGCCCTTTTGTCTTTTGAGCCTTACACACTCTTTTTCCAGGACAGAGTCCTGTTGAGATACTTGCCTACCTTTTGTTCCTAAGGTCCCGACTTTCTCCAACACCAATCAAGTCATATCCCTTCCAGTTCTGTGTCCTAATCAGTCCTCTCCCGAGGAAGCTACAGATCATACCCTGGACATTTCAAGAATTCTGAAGATCTACATTGCAAGAACTGGAGAATTCAGAAGATCAGAACACCTTCTTATCTCTTTTTCAGGAAAGAACAAAGGTCTTAAAGCCTCTAAACCCTCTCTGAGTAGATGGATTAAAGAGGCAATTCGGGAGGCTTTTGTAGCCCAGGAGTTGACTCCACCTGCCTTTGTTACTGCCCATTCTACCCAGGCAGTATCTACCTCTTTTGCAGAGAGGAAATCTGTTCCCTTGGAACAAATCTGTGCGGCGGCCTCATGGGGCACCTATAACACTTTTGTCAGTCATTACAGGGTTAATGCCAACCATCCTAAGCGCCACTCTG
Organism: Hyla sarda; assembly: GCF_029499605.1. NCBI lineage: Eukaryota > Metazoa > Chordata > Amphibia > Anura > Hylidae > Hyla > Hyla sarda. The sequence goes on along the minus strand of NC_079197.1, from coordinate 173,542,704 downwards.
CCATAGTCCCTCCCTATTTGTGTTGTTACTTGCTAAGTCCCCACTTCTGCTGCTGGTTAGGACGTAAGGGAAGCCTTAATTTTTAACGTCAATTTGTTTTCCCTTAGTCCAAACAGCAGCACACAAATTTCCCGTCCTTATTATTTGTAGTTTTTGTTACTTGTTATTAAGCAATGTGGCCTGTGGGAGGAGGCCCTTTATGGGGGGATTAATAAAAAATGTATTGTTTGGGCGGAATTAAAAATTCCACCGTCCTGCCAGCTTCACAGGGGCAGAACACCCCACTTGTGCTGCTGTTAGAACTAAGGGGAGAACAAATTTACGTAAAAAATGTATGCTTCTTTTTTGAATTTCTTTTCTGGATGACCACAGTGCTCTCTGCTGACACCTCTGTTCATGTCAGGAAATGTCCAGAGTAGAAGGAAATCCCCATAACAAACCTATCCTGCTTTGAACAATCCCGGACATGGACAGAGGTGTCAGCAGGTGTCAGCAGAGAGCAATGTGGTCAGACAGAAAAGAAATTCAAAAAGAAAAGAATTTCCGCTGTAGTATACAGCAGCTGATAAGTAGTGGAAGGATTAAGATTTTTTATTAGAAGCAATTTACAAATCTGTATATCTTTCTGGCACTGGTTAATGTAAAATAAATTATTTTCCACCGGAGTACCCCTTTAAAGGGGTGCTCCAGCATTCTGAACATTTTGCTCAGAGCCAGAGGCCATGATCATGATGTCACGGCCACGCCCCCTCACGACGTAACACCACGCCACCTGCATTCATGTCTATGGGAGGGGGCGTGTCGGCTGTGACATCATGACCACTGTTCTAAACAAACGCCGGGTGCTGCAGGAGATCCAGCTGTGGATAGAGGATAAGATGTCTAGCAGCGGAGTACCCCTTTGAGAACCACCTGTCATCATACTGCGACAACTCAATATCAAATCAAAACCAGGATTCCTAACACAACCTATAGCCTATAACATATCATTATGGATAGAATTGAAATTAATATCAATTAATACGGGAGCCTACAGGTAAGTAAATCTATGGAAACATTTACAAAAGTCCCCCCAAAAAATCACCAAACTTTGACTTATTGAATTACGGGAGTTACTTTTAAAGGGATTTTTTATTTTTTGCCAATTGGGGGTCGTAGGTTGAGGGGGGCAAATGGGGGTGTAAGAAACAAATTGTGAGGGCGTAGGTTGTTCATAATACTCTCTAATCGGCATCTCGCTAAAATGTCCACAAGATGGCAGCAGAGGATGAGGCAGGCACTGTTATAGTGAGTGTGTCCTCATCTATGCCACTGGTCCTCCCCCATAGCTGGTATGGAATATCTCATAATCATCCTCTCTGCATCATTATCATTCCCTGGACTTTATTCTCATCCATACTGTAACACTGTATACTGTAAGAGTAGGTGGGGATCTATTGAGTTGGATTTCATTAAAGGGGTACTCTGCCTCTAAACATCTTATCCCCTATCTAATGGGACCCACTTTTGCAATACAGTGTACACTGTATCAAAGCGTGTGTACAAATTTTAACCCGTATACGGCTTGAAAAATAATGTCCGGTTGCATCCGATCTTTAAGAAAAAAAAAAGTATATGTTTTTAAATTTTCACTCTATTATGAATAAAGTTTCACTTGTTTGATTGAAATTCCAAGAAAAAAAACGTTTGGTGAAAACCGGATGGAACGGTATGCACATACGGTTCTGTACGGTTACCATTAACTCCCATGTTAAATAAAAAAAAAATAAAATGTATACAGTTTCAATATGGTTTTTCGCCCAGACCAAAAACCGTGGTAGGCTATGGTTTTGGGTACGGGGAAAAAACGGACAAAACTGTACAGGATGCAAAACGGGCACAACTGGATGCATCGTTTGGCATACGGTTTTCAATATTAAAGGATAGGGGATAAGATGTCTGATCATGGGGGTCCCACCACTGGGACCCCCGCGATCTCTGCGCAGCACCCAGCATTCGTTTAGAACGCTGGGTGCGGGTGGCTTGGGTTGTGACATCTTGTGATGTCACACCACACCCCCTCAATGCAAGTCTATGGGAGGGGGCGTGGCTGCCATCACACCCCCTCCCATAGACTTGCATTGAGGGGGTGTGGTGTGATGTCACAAGGGGCGTGGCCGGGACTTCACGACCCTCCCGCCGCCTGCCCCAAGCATTTGGAGCAAAATGTTCAGAACACTGGGGAATCAGAGTACCCCTTTAAAGACTTAACCAAGGAGCAGAGTTTAAGGGATTATGTGATTCTTTACCCTAAACTCTCACTGGGTATCCCCAGGTCTCTACCCCTGAAGTACTCTCATAGCCCCATAACTAAGAATCATCCATGGTGCAGGAATCAAGAAAGATTTTGGAGATAAGTGGAAGACAATCTACACCAAAAGTGTGTGCTATATACAAAAAGGATAGGTGTGTACAAAACTACAATAAAAATAAGAGGTATATAGCATTGCTTACCTGTATTCCCCACTTCTGAAACCACCAAAAATCTATTTGTTCTTGAGTCTGAGTCCTGTACTTACTAGTTGAGCAGTTGCTCAGTACTACAATTCCCAGAATGCAGTGCATTCCCAGAGTTCTTCGTTATAATCCTCCCCACCCTACGTCCTCTTCTACCATAGCACTCAAGCCAGTTCCCCAACCAGAGCTGCTGCAGAACACTCAATTTCACTGCAGAGTTTTGCACAGTGAGGTTGCAGCAGCTGCTATGCATTCTGTGTCTGTTCCTCTGCCTGTGGCATTGGTCAGCACAAGGCAGCATTCTGTAAGCACACCATATTCTACCTTAAATATCTCAATAATAATATTAATGTATATGATAGAGAGATGGTGATGTTGGCTGGAGGCGCTGGTCAGAGGTGATGACATCACTCAGGGGGCAGGGCTAAAGCTGAGACAAGATCAAGCTCCACCTCCTAAACAGCCAAGGATGATGGTTGTCTTGGGACGGAGCAGCTGGAGAGCTGCTTAGACAACACCACACTGACAATAAGAGGAATACACAACTTTCTGTCCAGATAGAGGGAGGAACTGGGGAGCTGCTGAGACAACACCATGCTCAATGTGAGAGGACTACACAACTTCCTGTCAGGAGGAAGGGAGAATACGGGGAGCTGCTGAGACAACACCACACTGACAATAAACAATGGCATAAATGATAGATCGTAAGAAAATTATATCGGCCCCATGAAGCCTCAGAAGTTTAATCTGGTCAGTACAGTATGATTGTGCGATGCCTCCTGTTCGGTGATCAGTTATCGCCACTGGTCACAAACTAAGATGGACGGAATCCTTGACCTTAGAGACTCTGGTTTATTACTCCAGCAGATTACTACATGCATTGCCCAAAATATCAGCACTGTTCAATGTTGCATATCGTATATATACATACACAAGTGCATATATTTTATTTATATTTAATTGTTAGACTCACCGCAGATGGCAGGTACCCAGGAGGTAGTAGATCCGTAATTCCACAGTGGTCGGGAGCAGGAGATGTAGTAGATCCACTGATCCTGTGGGGCGGATGACGCAGGCCGTACCAGGGAGCGGAGTCTAAGGTGCCGCTGATTTCACCAGAGCCTGCCGCAAAGCGGGATGGACTTGCTGCGGCAGGCGGCATCCAGGTCGCTACCCCTGGCACGACTTGACCCCACAGGCTGCTGAGGTGAAGCGTGGAACAAAAGGAACAGGGAGGATGTAGTCAGGCTGGCAAGAGGTCAGGGCAGGCGGCACAGGAGCGTAGTCAGTAGGAAAGCAGAAGGTCAGTAGGCAGGCAGCTAGTAACACGGTCAAGTCACGGAATGCAAGGTCTGGTACATGGCAAGGAACACTGATAAAACTGCTTTCTCTAAGGTGCTAGGGCAAACAAAGATCCGGCAAGGGCAATAGGAAGGGGCTGGAACTTATAAGAGAGGTACAGGTGTGTAACTAATTGCGGGCGCACTGGCCCTTTCAAATTTCAAAGCTTCGGCGCACGCTAGGAGGTGGGGGCAAGTGCGCCGGAGCTGAGGCACAGAGACCGGGGATGGAGGTGAGTGACGGTCTGGGACTCACATGCTGGCGCGTCCCGCAATGCGAATCCCAGCCCCGCCGGCAGCAGACAAGGAGGAAGAGGTGCGCTCACGGCCGGTATGTCTGGCCGGAACGCCGTGCATCACATTCATTATATTGCAAAAAGTTATTCCTAGCGCTACATCATAAAAAGAACTTATCTGAGAAATAGTCGGCTCAGATCTGAATTGCGTATTGTTTTTAATATTTTTAATTCGTAAAGGTCACATTTTCATATTCTTTTTACCATAATTCTTAATTGTGTTGTAATATTATTCTCCGACATATGTTATAATGAGCCCTTAGTTCGAGTACTGGGACTTCCTCCAAGAAAAAGCAACCACTGGATATAAAGTGTGCACCACTGAATTAACAATGATATCACATGATTGTATTAAATATCAAAAACCAACATGCATGATGGTCACATGGTTAAAAACATAAAAAATGCTCATTACGAGCCACAACACTATCTCAGGGCAGGGTCATGAACCCCCAATCCCGAGATATGACCCCGTCCTGCTATATAATGATAAGTCATACACAATGCTCCCAATTACTGTGCTGCATAAATATAACACAATGCACAAAGTATTCAATACATTTATGGGAATAATTGGAACATATAAACAAGGCTATAGTATGTACAAGGTCATTATGCAGAACAAGTCTGAACACAGTCTAGCCAAGAATAAAGGTTAAAGGGGTACTCCGGCCCTAAGACATCTTATCCCCTATCCAAAGGATAGGGGATTAGATGTCTGATTGCGGGGGTCCCGCCACTGGGGACCCCCGCAATCTTGCATTCGGCACCCACCTCTTTGAGCTGCACGCCGCGGCGTGCAGCTCAAAGAGGTGGGTGCTGATTGCAAGATTGCGGGGGTCCCCAGTGGCGGGACCCCCGCAGTCAGACATCTTATCCCCTATCCTTTGGAAAAATCATCGCAAAATGCAAGCATAACAAACCAAACGAGAGCCAGTGACCCCCCCGACCTACGATGGCCCCGACATACGATCATTACAACATACGATGGCCTCTTAGGCAGCATCAACATACGATGCTTTTGTATGTCGGGGCCATCGCATAAACGGCTATCCGGCAGCGCAGACTGCTTCAGCTGCCACCGGATAGCCGTTTAAGGTGCCCCGTGTGCTCCGGTGACGATCACTCACCTGTCCCCGGCACTCCGGACCGTTCTCTTCAGGATCCCCTGCATGGTTGTCACTCTCCTTCGTCGTCATCACGTCGCTGCGCACGCCGCCCCGTCATCCAATAGGAGAGGCGTGCGCAGCGACATGAAGGCCGCCGATCCCGGGCAGCAGAAACGGTCCGGAGCGGTGGGGACACCCCATGGACGCGGCGACAGCGATGGAGGGCGACATCTAGGGCAGCTGTGACTGTCCGGAGCGGCGGGGACAGGTGAGTATAACTTCCTATATGTAAAATAACAAAGGAAAAAATGTTTCAGCTCAAGTTTCAGTTGGTGCCACGACTAAGAGCCAGTGTTGTCTCGAAACGCGTCGGTTCTCTTGTACATTTTTACTCATCATGGACATCCTCTGGTTTTAAGCGCTATAATAAATGTGACGTTTTAACTGCCTACCTTCCTAATTTTGGAGCAGCTGGAGGCCCCTGCTTTTTTGCTCTTGTCAAAAAAATAACTTCCTATACTTATCATTGCACGGATCCCCCAACATACGATGGTTTCAACTAACGATGGTTCATTTGGAAAGAAAGATACCTTGCAGGTGCAGTGAGGCACGTCCCATGTGTGCGCCATGTTCACAGTACTTCCGGTCCACAGAGCGATTCCGCTCCGATCGGCCTCCGGTCTATGCTCTCTTCCAGAGAACCGTCCAGACACTGATCCAGTGTCACATGATGCACCTCACCTGACCTGGTCACGTGACCCGCATCTCACGAGCCTCCTAAGTAGACAGCGCATGCGCCTGCACCAAACAATAACCTAGGACACCATGGTCTAAATATACTATACCAGCGGATTCGCACCATACTGCTTGTCAACCGCTGCATGCGATAACCGCACCATGCAATTCATGTGCAACTCATCGCATGCAGCAGATGGCACCCACATTTACCAACCAAACAGAAGCTGTTGTGGTGCAGGGAGAGTAACGGTGACTGGGATGTTGCAGTGGTAGTGTAGGGTCTGTTGGTATTAACCCTTGAATGTCGTGACACCAGGGCGTGCTTTCCTCAATAGTAATGTTCCTACCGCCAACCGTCCCACAAGCGGCAGGTAAAAATAACGGAATGTCCACAGCAAATTTCAGGAATAAACTGAAGAAACTTTACTTGCGGAATTTATGAAACCGTCTTTAACATAACAGTCTTTTCAAGAGTGAACCGGGATACAGGTTCCTCACAGGTTTGCTGGGACTTGGAAGCAATGAGCTTTTATGCAGGCCACTGTGCTACTAATTTAGAAGATTTGAGCTGGTAGTAGTCACACAGGATTCAGCAGTTTAAGCTTTGAGTAACTCCCGTTTAGTGGCTGCAGGTTCTTAGGCTTTGGGCCTAGATGAATTGAATTGATGCTGATGAGATGCTTGTGCTTCTTGATAGTACAGGAACAAGAGCAGGAACTAAGAGGGTGAATTTAGTGGCTACAGCCCTTTATATAATAAGGGGCTGGACTAAGCTCATTGGTCAGCAAACCTGTAAGTTGTGAACCCAGTGAACTCTGGGTACATCACATGACCTCTAAGGTCCTTGTACATTTTATACATCACAAACGTACATCATGTGACCACTAAGGTCCTGTACATATATTTTCTATACATTAAATAAATATAATCATTCTTTACATGAGGCGACCAAGGGGAAGCCCTGCAGGAGAGACTCTAGATGAGGGGACTTTAGACAAGGGACAGGACAAGGTCCTGTACCCGGACACCACACTGTCATCCATGGTGTCTGTCTCTAACTGCATAGAAATACTCTCCACAAAGAAAAATTGATGCGTACCCACATAGAAAATAAATACACAAAGGTCTATTTATCCTACACCAAACACACATGACCACCAGTGAATACTATGTAACCCTTTATATGCCAAAACACCATGGTGCTATATAAGAATACCATTCTATACCAAGAAATATCACAGAATATATATATATATATATATATATATATATATATATATCCCAAACATATCTATACATGATACCTACACATATAAGTTTATGCCATAATATTATTACTATAACGCAACCATATATTAATTACGCTTATTTCATTTATTATTTTGGTGTATACTTTTTTATTTTTTATTTATTTTTTATAATTTTTTTATTATTTATTTTGCATATTTTTATTGTATAAGTTTGTTATTTTAGATTTTTACTTATCATTTTTTTAATTAATTTTTTATTTATTATTCATTATTTTGTGTTGTTAATTATCATTATGTTCTAATATTGTGTTCATTTATATTGCACCAATATTTTTTTATTAGTACGGTATTCTAATACTGTTAGTTTGTGATGTCACCAGTATTTTTTATTATTATTATTTTTGTTTTTTTTAATTCTTTTATATTATTAGTATTAATGTTATAATTAGTATTCAATCACTACACTACTTATTTCCATTCAATCACACTTACCCCATGCACACAACTATATTATACTCCAATAATCACTCCATATGCCTCTAATCTCTAACAACAAAATTATGTTCAAAATAAGTATATACAAAAAATAGTGACAGCACCATGGGTAACAATCTGTCTGGCAATTAACTAGTACTATCATCATGGGATGCGTCGCATGCTATCATACCCGCAAAGTGACATCTCCCATCTACAAAATAATAATCTAAACATGACCATATTTACATTACACACACGTGTCTTTTTATTAATTATTCAAATATTCACATTTCAAAACAATCAGTACATACGTCTAAGCCTTCCTGGCATACTATAATAATGGCCTACTTAAATTGTCCCTGTCAACATGCCCCATTATCTGTATAGGGCTTATGTATCATAGGCCCATTGGCAGGAGCCACGTCTTTACACGGTCCCAAGGCTTAAAGGTCCATATTGAGTCACTGTAATCTCAAGTCCTGGATCAAAACAGTACCTTGAAATGGCCCCAATGACTTAGGGGTCCATATAGAGTCACTATGATTTCAAATAGTACTGAGACTGGCTCAAGGGTCAGAGTAGAGATTAAGAACCACTGTGGCCCTGGCTCATAGAATTGAGGCTAAGCATAGATGTCATGACTGGCTGGGGGGACAGGGAGAGTGAGCCCTAAACTGACCCTAAAACAATCTCCCTGCCTACTTGCCCATCCACCTTAAACGGTGGATCGACAACTTGGGGCCAGTCCCTGCCTGAGCTAAAGTGCAGTAGCGTAAAAAAAATTATAATAAACATAGTGGGTCTCATGCCAGAAACAGAATGGGAAAACTACCAGATATACCAGACAGAATATAAACTAACAAACAGGACAGAATATTTTGTATTAACAAACCGTTCATAAACCGGAATCCAGAAAAACGGCAGACATGATAAAATGAACAAGACTAGGTAAAGAACAAGTATACAGCAGAATCCATGAGATGCAGGGGATGAGCAGAAGAACTGAATGAAAAAACACTAAAAAGATCAGGAAAATAGAAACAAACTGGATACCACACCCCAAAAAGAGTAGACAGGCAAATAAAGCAAAATAGACTACTAGCCAGTGGGCACACACCACCGTGTGATCAGGATGATGACCTAGTAGGAAACAGAAACATAAAATACTAAACTCTAGACCAGAATCAGATGAGTCTGAATAGACTCCAGGATACCAAACAGGAATTATTACACACTAGACTAGAACCGGATGAGTCTGAATAGACTCCAAGATACCAAACAGGAATTATAACATACAGAGCACAGGTAACAAGCAAGACTCAAAACAGTGTGAACTCAGACTAATCAGAGCGGACATACAATATCCTAAAAATATCCGACAAATGTAACACAGACTAAAATCTATAATAAACTGGACTATTAACCATGGTTAAAAACTCAGAAATATCACAATATAAATACAAGATGCATGTTCAAGCAGACATTAAAGAGTATTGCACAAATACACAGAATTCAGGAAAACTCTGGTTAAAATAACCCCACCCGAGTTCTCATTGGTCCAGAGCATTAACTATTCCCTATCCAGTGAGAATAGCAAACTGCTCAGAACATCCTAGTGTGTGAATACATACCTAAACATAAAAATACATAAACAAATAAACGGACATTACAATGGTCCACCATGGTATTATGACAACATTATTGCAGTATATGGCTCTGAGTGAGGCCCTGTTCACACCTATCCAGCACAAATTTCTGTGGTATACAACTGCAGTCTAGGAGCATGGGCTAACAGCGTATACCACAGCAGGACCCAGCTAGACCCATTCATATACATGTGCAGAAGATAGGCTAAAAGTGTGCGGCTAGGTGAGAACTGGGCCTTACCATGTTTGGCACAAAGAGAGTTACTATTACTCTGTGGTGCGCTGTTACCATGCAGGGCACAACTACTTTCTGTGGCACAATGTGGGCACTGTTATTTGGGGGGGCACTATTTATCTGGCACAATAGCAAACTCTGCAGACACGAGTGGCAACTGGAAAACATTTTCAAAGAGGTCAGATTGAAAAGACAGGAAAGGTAAATGATAACGATCAGGAAAGACTTTGCCGGTGAGTCACTGGATATCTTCCATAAGTGAGTCCACCCCTCACATTATATATAGTATCTCCCATAAGTGAGTCCACACCTCACATTATATACAGTATCTCCCATAAGTGAGTCCACCCCTCACATTATATATACAGTATCTCCCATAAGTGAGTCCACCCCTCACATTATATATACAGTATCTCCCATAAGTGAGTCCACCCCTCACATTATATACAGTATCTCCCATAAGTGAGTCCACCCCTCACATTATAGATACAGTATCTCCCATAAGTGAGTCCACCCCTCACATTATATATACAGTATCTCCCATAAGTGAGTCCACCCCTCACATTATTGATACAGTATCTCCCATAAGTGAGTCCACTCCTCACATTATATATACAGTATATCCCATAAGTGAGTCCACCCCTCACATTATATATACAGTATATCCCATAAGTGAGTCCACCCCTCACATTATAGATACAGTATCTCCCATAAGTGAGTCCACACCTCACATTATATATACAGTATATCCCATAAGTGACTCGACCCCTCACATTATATATACAGTATATCCCATAAGTGAGTCCACCCCTCACATTATATACAGTATCACACATAAGTGAGTCCACCCCTCACATTATATATACAGTATATCCCATAAGTGAGTCCACCCCTCACATTATATATACAGTATCTCCCATAAGTGAGTCCACCCCTCACATTATATACAGTATATCCCATAAGTGAATCCACCCCTCACATTATATACAGTATCTCCCATTAGTGAGTCCACCCCTCACATTATATACAGTATCTCCCATAAGTGACTCCACCCCTCACATTATATATACAGTATATCCCATAAGTGACTCCACCCCTCACATTATATATACAGTATCTCAAAATAACCCAACACAACCATTAAAGTCTGAACCTTGGGAACAAAAGTGACTACACCCCTAAGTGGAAGTGTCTAAATTGGGCCCAAAGTGTCTATAATATTCTTTGTGGCCACCATTATTCTCCAGCAATGCCTTAAGCCTCTTGAACATAGAGTTCACCAGAGCTTCACAGGTTGTCCCTGGAGTCCTCTTCCCTCTTCCATGATGACATCACAGAGCTGGTGGATGTTATAGACCTTGCGCTCCTCACCTTCCATTTGAGGATGCCCCACAGGTGCTCAATAAGGTTTCGGTCAGGAGACATGCTTGTCCAGTCCATGGCCTTTACCCTCAGCTTCTTTATCCAGGCAGTGGTGGTCTTGGAGGTGTTTGGGGTCATTATCATGTGTGAATACTGCCCTGCGGTCCAGTCTTTGGAGGGAGGGGATCCTGCTCTGCCTCAGTATGTCACAGAACATGTTGGCATTCATGGTTCCCTCAATAATAGGTAGCCCCCCAGTACCAGCAGCACTCATACCGGCTCAGACCATGACACTCCACCACCATGATTATCTGTAGGCAAAACCTACTTGTCTTTGTGCTCCTTACCTGGTTGTCACCACACACGCTTGACCCCATCCGAACCAAATAAGTTTATCTTGGTCTATCTTTTCGAGTCACTAGATGGTGGCAATAGAAGTGATCAGGATGTGGCCGTACCCGAAGGTAGCTCCGCTATCCATAAGTTAGGCAGGGTAATAATAGTCCAAGACCAGGTTAGGGTTAACGGTAGCTTTACTCAGGTAGACAGATGGTAACAGTCTTTACAGCTAGGCCAGGATACCAGAGAGGTGGGCAGTAACACAGAGGGTACCTTGCAGCTTGCTGGGACTTGCAGTGACTTTGACAGACTTTAGGACAGCCACGCTGACTATAATGGACTTGACTATAGACTTGACTTGACTGAAGGTAGTGACATCATGGCCACACCCCTCAATGCAAGTCAATGGGAGGGGGCGTGGCGGTCACGCCCCCTCCCATTGACTTGAATTGAGAGGGCATGGCCGACCCCTGAAGCACGAAAACAGCATTCGAAACTAAATGTTCCGGATGCTGACCAGTGGAGTACCCCTTTAAATAATTTGTAGATGAAGAGGCGATCAAGCTACTGCATGCAGATGGATGCGTGACCTGAGATATCACATGTAGATGTGCACATGAATGGGATACCGTGTATAGATGGAGCAGGCACCATTATTTCTGTGCATGTACTTAGACTCTTTTATTCTCATGCCGTCTGCCGCGTACTGCTTCGCTTTGTTTTGTTTCCCTGTATTATTTTCGCATGTCCCGGTGACATGGCGTGCAAGGGCTGAGGTCGCGGTATTGTCTGCAGAGTTCATTGCTGTCAGCGCTGGAAGATGAAGTATTATTATTATTATTATAAACAGAAGGTGCTAACTGCTGCCCCTACTGCCCCCAGGAAGGAATTGCTTGCCTACTCTAGAGGAAACTTCCATGAGGTTGGATGCAGATATTATTCGGCTTCTTCTTTATGCAGGGGACATGGCTTAGGGTTTGTGGCTTTTTCACATAAGTATTTACATTTATTCATGGATCAAATTTTCACAACGTGCTCCAGTAATAACCCGGAGAGGGGACCAGTCTGTGGCTGTCAGAACCTTAAGGTGGCCATAGATTAGGGATTATTGATGGCCATTTCCTGAATGATTTGTAGTACTTGGTTGATCTATGAAGGGTTTCCTCCGACAAAGGCAAATGTTAAAACAACAAGAGTTTGGGTGGAATAACCGATTGACCTCTGTGATAGGAGGCCTGGTCTGGGATCTCATTGATGGGATGCAGATCTGTCATCTGTGATTGGTCTCCGCTATGATAGGAGGTCTGGGCTGGGATTCCAATGATGGGATGCAGATATGTCGTCTGTGATTGGTCTCCGCTATGATAGGAGGTCTGGGCTGGGATCTCATTGATGGGATGCAGATCTGTCGTCTGTGATTGGTCTCCGCTATGATAGGAGGTCTGGGCTGGGATTCCAATGATGGGATGGAGATCTGTCGTCTGTGATTGGTCTCCGCTATGATAGGAGGTCTGGTCTGGGATCTCATTGATGGGATGCAGATCTGTCGTCTGTGATTGGTCTCCGCTATGATAGGAGGTCTGGGCTGGGATTCCAATGATGGGATGGAGATCTGCCATTCATGGTCGATGTCTACTGTGGTCTGCGGTCCAGTCTTGGATCTCGTTGATAGTATACAGATCTGTGGTTCATTGTCAGTATCTATTGTTCTCAACCATGATATGAGGCCTGGGCTAGACTTCCCTTAAAGGGGTACTCCGCCCCTAGACATCTTATCCCCTATCCAAAGTATAGGGGATGCAATGTCTGATCGCTGGGTCCCACCACTGAGGACCCCCACGATCTTGGCTGTGGCACCCCAGACATCCGGTGCACGGAGCGAACTTCGCTCTATGCCGCATGACTGGCAATGCGGGGTGGAGGCTCGTGATGTCACAGTTACGTCCCACTCGTGAGATCACGGCCATGCCCCCTCAATGCAAGTCTATGGGAGGGGGCGTGAATGAAGTCACGCCCCCTCCCATAGACTTGCATTGAGGGGGCGTGGCCATGACGTCACGAGCGGGACGTGACTGTGACATTATGAGCCTCCGGCACTGCACCGGGTGCAGAAGGGAGATAGCGGGTCGTGACCCCTGCGATCAGACATCTTATCCCCTACCCTTCGGATAGGGGATAAGATGTCTAGGGGAGGAGTACCCCTTTAATGGGATGTAGATCTATTGTCCATGGTCAGTCTCTGCTGTTAGCTGTGTCCTGGTCCGGCTTAATTTGATGAGATGCAGATCTGTCATTCGTGATTGTTCTCTGCTGTGTTCGATGGACTTGTCTAGGTGATGGCATTGTGGTGAGGGTGTGATGAGGGCAGATGGAATTACCTAGGGTCAGATGTCATTAACCGCTTGCATTCGTGACGCCAGGGCGTGGTTTATCCTCTACACCACCCGCAAAGGAATACCACTGGATCCTGGGCTAGGCATAGGGGACAAATAATGACTCCAACGCCAAGTTACTGAACAACGGCAGCTTTAGGGGAAGATAGTGTAGATAGAGAGGGGGGACTTAGTAATATACCTGGGGGTGGAGCGGAGGGAGGGGCTAGAATAGTTAATAGGGATAGGAGGAGGGAGGGGTTAGAATAGTTAATAGGAATAGGCTTCATAGGAAGGAAAATCATGCACCATTGAATTGCATGTTGACTAATGACAGAAGTCTGTCCAATAAAACTGACGAACTGGAGTGGTTGATGTCTGAGGAGAATTATGACATAGTGGGTATAACAGAGACTTGGTTGGACGATAGCTGTGACTGGGCGGTCAACATACAGGGTTATAGTCTATTGAGGAAGGATGAGACAAAATGGAGTAATATTAACCAACAGATCTGATAGAGTAACTGATGTGCAAGTAGAAGGACACCTAGGAAATAGTGATCATAATATAATACATTATAATTTATTCTTCAATAAGGGAATCTCTCGAGGGGCCACAAAAACAATGAACTTAAGGAAGGAAAAGTTTGATCACCTCAGAGAAGCCCTTAACAATATAAAAGGGGATAATGTCCTCAAAAATATGAATACTGACACTAAATGGGAGACTTTTAGGAATATCTTAAATTCTCACTGTAAGCTGTATATACCTTATGGGAATAAAAGGGTCAGAAATAAAAGAAAACCAATATGGATGAATAAAAATGTTAAGGGGGCAATAAATGACAAAAATAAACCATTTAAACTACTAAAACAGGAGGCAGTGAAGAAGCATTAAAAAGCTATAGAGAAAAAGTTAAAATATGTAAAATACAGATAAAATGCGCAAAAATAGAGACAGAAAGACTCATTGCCAAAGAGAGTAAAACTAACCCCAAAATGTTCTTTAACTATGTAAATAGCAAAAAGGTAAAAAATGAAAGTGTTGGCCCTTTAAAAAATTATGAGGAAGAAATTATAGACGGGGATCAGGAAAAAGCAAATATATTAAACAAATTCATCTCCACTGTGTTCACTGAGGAAAATGAAATGCCAGGTGAAATACAGCAAGATATGGTAAACTCCCCAGTACAGGTCACCAGTCTAACCCAGGAAGAAGTACAGGTCACCTGTCTAACCCAGGAAGAAGTACAGTGCCGCCTACAAAAAATCAAAATAGACAAATCACCAGGACAGACCTCTATTTTTAATATTCAGGGACTCTATAGTAACAGGGACTGTTCCCCAGGACTGGCGCATGGCAAATGTGGTGCCAATATTTAAAAAGGGGACAAAAGGTGACCCTGGGAATTACAGACCTGTTAGTTTACCCTCTGTTGTATGTAAATTGTTTGAGGGTTTTCTCAGAGATGCTATTTTGGAATATCTTGATAAAAATAAATGTATGACTCCATATCAGCATGGCTTTATGAGGGATCGGTCCTGTCAAACTAACCTGATCAGCTTCTTTGAGGAGGTGAGCTCCAGACTGGACCAGGGGGAATCGCTGGATGTCGTATATCTGGATTTTTTCAAAGCATTTGATATGGTGCCACATAAACGGTTGCTGCATAAAATGAGAAGGATTGGTCTGTGGAAGAATGTGTGTAAGTGGGTAAGTAACTGGCTCAGTGATAGGAAACAAAGGGTGGTTATTAATGGTACTTATTCTGATTGGGGGACTGTTACTAGTGGTACCACAGGGGTCAGTCTTGGGTCCTGTTCTATTTAATATATTTATTAATGACCTTGTAGACGGGTTGAATAGTAAAGTAGCAATCTTTGCAGATGATACTAAACTCTGTGAAGTGGTAAACACAATAGAGGACAGTGCACTGTTACAAATTGATATGGATAGTTTAGGGGTTTGGGCTGAGAAGTGACAGACGAGGTTCAACACTGATAAATGTAAGGTTATTCACACGGGGAGGAAAAATCCGGAACGGGGTTATATATTAAATGGGAGCACACTTGGGACGACTGACGTGGAAAAGGACTTGGGAGTCTTAGTTAATAGTAAATTTAGCTGTAGTGACCAGTGTCGGGCAGCTGCTGCCAAGGCAAATAAAAACATGGAGTGCATCAATAGGGGCATAGATGCTCACGACAAGGAAATAATTCTACCGCTGTACAAATCACTAGTCAGACCACACATAGAATACTGTGTACAGTACTGGGCACCAGTTTTTATGAGGGTTTTTTGTCTTCCCCTGGATCAACTCAGTAGAGACTCATTAGGGATATAGGTTGAACTAGATGGACTCTGGTCTGTTTCCAACCTTATGAACTATGTTACTATGTTACTGAGTCAGACAGATGTGGCAGCCTATACAGATTGGCTAGGCCCACAGAGGTGACCAGTGACTTCAGAGACCACAGGGCTTACTGGGACTTATGGTGGACTGGGACAATTTGATGCAGGACCACACTGACTTGATTCAGAATACCTGACTGAGACTGACTATACCTTGTTTGTAGCTTACCAGGTTTTGACCTGGACCTGTGGGGTAGTGGACTTGTGGATCCATGGCTGCGTGGTAGACTTTGGGCCTTCTTAGGACACCAGACTCTCTCTCAGGACTTGACCTCACTGTAGTTCATCAAAGACTCAAAGAGCATAAGAGAGTGAACTATCTCCACCCAGGGCTTATATGGGGGAGACTAGAAGGGGTCCCATAGGTCACTCTGTAGGTGGCATGGTCACTGGTACCTCGCTGGGTTACAATCACATGACTAGGGTATCATCCACCTGCGCTGTGACCCTTCTTTCTACCTATTCCGCCGATAAAAGACACGGACCACATACTTTTGGTATAAAGGCCACAGCGGCCATTTTATTCAAAACTTCATAACTTAATACTCAAATATTAATTAACCTTTAAATAACATTTAACATACTCAGGTACCATTACCTGACCACATATATCCATATACAAACAAACTAGTGCAAATATACTTTAACTCGACTCTACCACCTAGCCAGAGAGAGGACTTGGAGGCATCCCAAATTTTCCTCGGGTCTCCTACTTTGCCCTGGGTCGTCCCTTCCCTTAACCCCAGGGCACTGCCTTCAGAGACCCCTGCCCCTTTGGGCCTCTCCCGCAGTGTTTCACCACACGAGGCTGGGTACCGCTCCCAGCCTCACCATCCCATTCAGTGCCAACTCTCTCCAATTGTCTCCAAGTCCCCCTCTAGCTCCTGCCGCTGTGACATCTCAAATATACCCCACCGATGATCTTGACATCAGGGCGGGCGGGCGGTCAACTTTCTCCCTCGGTGTCTCCTCGGCCAGTGGTCACTACCCCACTGGCCCCCATATTTATAAATATCCTAACTCTCCACCCCCTGTCCCCCATCTGCCCTCCCTGAACTTTCCCTGACCCCGGACGCTCCAGAGCTGTCCCCTGTCATGGAGCCCCTCCCCTCCCATACTGTCCGGTCCGGGGTTGTCTTGACTAGGGTATCATCCACCTGCGCTGTGACCCTTCTTTCTACCTATTCCCCCGATAAAAGACACGGACCACATACTTTTGGTATAAAGGCCACAGCGGCCATTTTATTCAAAACATCATAACTTAATACTCAAATATTAATTAAGCTTTAAATAACATTTAACATACTCAGGTAACATTACCTGACCACACATATCCATATACAAACAAACTAGTGCAAATATACTTTAACTCGACTCTACCACCTAGCCAGAGAGAGGACTTGGAGGCATCCCAAATTTTCCTCGGGTCTCCTACTTTGCCCTGGATTGTCCCTTCCCTTAACCCCAGGGCACCGCCTTCAGAGACCCCCGCCCCTTTGGGCCTCTCCCGCAGGGTTTCACCACATGAGGCTGGGTACCGCCCCCAGCCTCACCATCCCATTCAGTGCCAACTCTCTCCAATTGTCTCCAAGTCCCCCTCTAGCTCCTGCCACCAATGGCCTCTTGTGACTCCTTACAAGCGGCCGCTCCCCCACAACTGAACCGCCCTCTCCAACACATCCCGTATTTCCCATGCCCAAAGATCCGTCCCAATGGGATTCAAATGGACCCCATCAGGCCCCAAAAACTCGGAAGAGGCCACCTCCAGTTCCTTGTGCCTGACCACCAGGCCCCCGTTCCTAGCAACAAAACGACTGACAACTCTATTAACTTTTGCCCGCGCCCTGTTCAGGCTAGCCACCGACCTTGCCCGCTTCCATTTAAGTCTGGCCACAATGTCCGACCATATGATAAAAATCCCCGGAAACGACGTCCAGATTCTCAACAGATCCAACTTAATGTCCCTCATCAGGGACCTGGCCGTCCTACCCCCAAGTCGTTGCCCCCCACGTGAAGGACTAAAACATCGGGGGCCCTATCAAGGTCGACATATTTCTGTAAAAACGGAAGAACTCCCCCCCACAGCATCCCACCTTGTCCCAGCCACCTCACCTGTGCCGCCTCCCTGGAAAACCCCAATTGCCGCCCATCCGGGCGCACCGCGGCCCTCACCGCACCCCTCACCACTGGATCCATATCAGTGTCCCAGGATCCATATCAGGCACGGCGCAGCACCTGAAAAACATAAACAACAAAAAATCCCCTTACAGCAACAAACCCACCGAAATTACATCAAATGAGGACGCACATATAAACGAAATCTATCAGATTCCCACCGACCTATCCGCCGTATAGCATCCGGTCCCAGCCCCCACCTTGCAGCCTCAGTAGCTGCCCCAATCCTGAACAAATGGGAACTAAAGTCCCCACTACCCCTATCCAGTTTTTCCAAGGCCAACTGGAAAACACGGATAAACTGAAACAGAGATAAAAATTCCCCATTTTCGTGCATCAGCAATGGCCCCTCCATTGCCGGGCGAATAGCCACGTACGCCCTAAAACAAGACACCGGGCACATACCCGACCCAACCAACGGCGCCAATCTCACCACAAAACCTCGACCCAACTGATCTGTCTTTGAGCGCCGGACCACACATGCTAAATTAACCCCGTCATCCGTCACATCAGACACCAACAACCCACCCACCGAAACCTTACTCGGCGCCACCAATTCAGACACCCGAAACGCTCCAAAAAACGCTAATGAAAAAGCAAGCCGAAACAGAACCAGCTCAAAATTCGAAAGACACACCCAGGACAAAACTCCTCCCAACTCCACTAACAAAGAAAAAGACACCGGCCTCCTGGAGTCCCTAACCTGCAGACCCCTCCGAAACCCCCTAGCCGCCTTTCTAACCAAAACAGACTTAGTAGCGTCCGGCATTCCCCGTACCTGAAACCAAAACGCCAAAGCCGACAGACGCCGGCTAAGTCCGGACCCGGACACCCCGTCCTCAAACAACCTCCCTACAAAACACAAGACTGCCGCCTCCCAATCCCCCACAGACTGCAACACACCCATACCTGCCACCAGCTCTTCCCACTCTTTCCAGCACTTACAATAGCCGGCCCAGGTGCTCGCACAGACCGACCGCCCGACCGCTCGCACAGACTGACAAGCCCAAAAGCCGCCGTTAAACCACTCTCCACAGCTCCTCCGGACATGCGATCCCTTTGACCTCCGCTTCCGGTGCCAACGCCCGAAATCGACCCCACTGGAAACAAGAAAGGGAGTCAGCTATTTCGTTCTGAACCCCAGAGACATGCAAGGCAACAAACTGCGCATTAAGACGCAACCCCCTCAACACCAGCTGCCTCAACAAACGCACAACCGGCGGCGAATTCGCCGTCTGTGCATTAATTGCTTGCACCACCCCCAGATTATCGCCCCGAAAGCACACCTTCCTGTCCCGGAGCCTATCCCCCCCCAAATCTCAACTGCCACCAGAATAGGAAATAGTTCCAATAGTGCCAAGTTCCTCACCAGCCCTGCCGACCTCCACTCATCCGGCCATGCACCAACGCACCATTCTCCCTGCCAATATGCTCCGAACCCATGGCTCCCCGACGCATCAGTAAACAACTCCAGATCCCAATTAGACACTTGCCCCCCCATGATGACCGACCTCCCATTATAGACCTCCCAAAAATCCGCCCACACCGCCAAGTCGGCTCGCAGTTCAGCAGTCAAGCGAACATAATGCCGCGGCCTGATCACCCCCGCGGTCGCTGCCGCCAACCTGCGGCAAAAAACACGCTCCATTGGCATAATGCGACAGGTAAAATTCAGCCTGCCCAACAATGACTGCAAGTCCCTAAGCTGTAACTTCCGTGCCCCAGCCGCCGATGCCACCGCCACCTTTAATTCACACAGTTTTTCCTCAGGCAGCCGGCACTCCATGGTCACCGTGTCTATTACCAAGCCCAAAAACTTCAACTGAGTGGACGGCCCCTCCGTCTTGTCGGGCGCCAAGGGCACCCCAAAGCCGGCCGCCACCCTCTCCATAGTCTGCAATAACACCGAACACAATGCCGAACCACCCGGACCCACAAACAAAAAATCGTCCAGGTAATGCAGCACCGAGTCAACTTGAGACTCGGCCCGCACTACCCATTCCAGAAACCTGCTGAAACACTCAAACAGGGCGCACGACACCGAGCACCCCATAGGTAAACATTTATCCACAAAATACTCCCCCTCCCAACAACACCCCAATAACACAAAACTATCCGGGTGCACCGGCAAAAGGCGAAACGCCGCCTCAATATCCATCTTAGCTAAGAGCGCCCCCCTCCCGTATTTCCGGACCCAAGTCAGCGCCGCATCAAAAGAGGTATACGTCACTGCGCACACCTCCGGATCAATCCCGTCATTCACCGAGCCTCCCACCGGATGTGAAAGGTGGTGAATGAGCCGGAATCTATTCGGCTCCTTCTTCGGAACTAGCCCTAAAGGGGACACCCGCAAATCCGGCAAAGGAACCTCCGGAAATGGGCCCGCCATGCAGCCCAGAGACACCTCCTTCAACAACTTTTCACTAACCACCTCCGGGTGCCGCAGAGCCGACACCAAATTCCTAACCTTCCCCTGCGGTTTAACATTGGCACACGGGATACGAAACCCTAACTCAAACCCCTCCCTCAACAGCCGGGCATCCCCCCTATTTGGGTACTTGTCTAAAAATGGCCCCATCCTTGCCACTCTCACTGGTGTTGCCCCCCTTGTGCTCAACCTCCGATCCCCCTCTCTTCCCCTTTTTAAAACAGCGGGATAGACTGTGAGAACCTCCGCAACCGGAGCATTCGTGCTTAAAACGGCATCCCTCCCCGAATTGGCACTGCCCCTCATTGAACTGCCAGCAGCACCCTTTATCTGTCCCTGCCGGCCGACCGGCCCCTGATCCGGTCGTACCGTCCCCGTCCCGAAAGGACTGGCCCCCACCCTTTGGCGCCGCCATCAACCTCATCCACAACCCGATGTCCTTATGATCCCAGCGTAAGGAAGGCCTAACCGCCTTCCGCTGCCGGAACTGTTCATCATACCGCAACCATGCGGTACCCCCATAAACTCTGTACGCCTCCCCCACCGAATCCATGTAGCAAAAAAGACCTGAACAATTCTCAGGCGCTTTCTCCCCAATGACACTGGCTAAGATGGCGAAGGCCTGCAACCAATTGGAAAACGTCCGGGGTATGAATCGATACCGCCGACGCTCCTCCTCCTCCTCCTTCTTAGACTCGTCCGGCTTCACCCTGTCCAAGTTAAATTTCTCCAGAGGCAAGAGAGAAAATATCTCCACATACTCATCCTTCCATATTTTCTCCCTGACCTCCGCCTTCAAATGAGCCCCCAGCGGCCCTTCAAAGCAGATATAAACTTCCCCCCGAGCCGAATCCGCCAATCTCACCTCATCCCCCACCCTAGCCGCAGGCACCGCGGGCGCCCCCACCGTCCCGACCTCCGCACCAACCGCAGCTGTCACCACTGCAGCCCCCCCCACTCCCACTAGATGCCTTGTCTGCCGCCGCCAACCCCTGCGGACCCTGTCCCGCCTCCCACACAGCAACCGAGGACCCCCTGCTAGACGCGGCCCTGTCCTGCAAAAGACTTCTAACATCACGCAACAAAGACTGTAGCCCCTCCCACAATACCGCCCCCCTCACATTAGACAATGAAGCAGACTCACCAAGCCTCTCTGGCCCCAGGTGACCAGTGGCTGTAGCTCCCGAATCTCCACCAGCACCCGATGCACCAGCTCCTGTAGATCCAGATGGCACGCGGCGGGCAGACACCGCTGTAGCAGCTCCACGATCATCCCCTCCATCAGCAGCAACACTGCCTCCAGCTGGTGCAGGCGGCTTCACCACACTCCCAGCCACAGACAGCCTGCGTCTTCCTCCTGCCCCGACTCCTCGTGGCTCCACTCTCCTGACGACAGAGGCAAGTCTCTCTCCTGTAGCTCTCAAGGCAGGGGAGGCCTGGCCCCTCCCCTCCCCATCACTGCTCAGTTCAGCTGAGCTCACTTCAGACGTGCCCTTTACCGGACCATTACCCGGCCTCCCCCGTGCTGGATCTTGGCTTCTCCCGTCGTCATGGCGCCCAGACCTCCGGCCCCCAGAGTTCCTGGAGGCCTCAGCGCTACCGGAAGCCTCCTCCTGGCTCACTCCAACTGCCTCCCGTGTGGTTCGTGCGCCCCTCCGGGCCACCGGAGAAACACTGCGCCTCCTCCCCGACCTCCAGGCCCCCCTCGCTCTCGGAACATCAGCCGTACTGTCCCGGATTGCATTGCGGCCTTCACTCCCCGCAGCCGCGACAGCGCCGCTTGTCTCCGCCACCCGCTGCTCGCCCGGTGGATTCCTCCCCGCCCCCCTGCCCTCAGGAGTGGGATCGGAGGGTGCAGGGGTAGCAGGAGGGTCCCGCAAGGGGCTCGCATGGCGGCGGCGGGTGCGTGGAATTACCTCCGGGCTCAGACGCGAAGGGGGCCTGGACCGGCGGGCACTGGACCTGGGGGCCCCGGATCCCTCTGCAGCGCTCCCTGCCTGAAGTCCCTGCAGCTGCGGCACCAGCCAGTCAGCGCCCCTCGCCACGACCTCGTCCTGGACCCTCCTCATCAGATCCTCCAGCGCAGCATCCATGGTAGGCAACTTTCTCCCTCGGTGTCTCCTCGGCCAGTGGTCACTACCCCACTGGCCCCCATATTTATAAATATCCTAACTCTCCACCCCCTGTCCCCCATCTGCCCTCCCTGAACTTTCCCTGACCCCGGACGCTCCAGAGCTGTCCCCTGTCATGGACCCCCTCCCATACTGTCCGGGGTTGTCTTGACAACAGGTCTTAAAGGCATAACAAATTTTATATGCAATACACTATACAACCCAGGCACTTAGGAATATACATAGAGTACAGGTGCAGGGGGGGGGGGGGGGGCCCAGGGGTCACTGTATGGAAGCTGCTTGACAGGACAACAAGGGTACAGGGGTGCAACTCCTGTACTTGGCCACCACAGCATATAGATCAATTGGTTGTGGTTGGACTTTACTGTGATATAAAGTTTTTTCTTGTCATTCGTGACTGTTCTCTGCTGTGATCTGTCGTCTTGACTTGGATCTCATTGATGGTATACAGATCTGTGGTTTATCGTCAGTCTCTATTGTTCTCTACCATGATATGAGGCCTTGGCTAGACTTCCCTTTATGGTATGTGGATCTTTTGTCCATGGTCAGTCTCTATTAGCTGTGTCCTGGCCTGGCTTCATTTGATGGGATGCAGATCTGTCATTCGTGATTGTTCCCTGCTGTGATCTGTCGTCTTGACTTGGGTTTCATTGATGGCATACAGATCTCTGATCCAGGGTCAGACTTTACCATGATACGAAGTCTTGTCTTAGCTGCCCTTGATGGGATGTAGATCTGTCATTCATGATTTGTCTCTACAATGATATGAGGCAATGTCTGGGCTTTCAAAAATAGGATTAAGATCTGTCATTCATGACCAGTGTCTGCTGTGATCTGTAGTCTAGTCTTGGACTTTATTAATGGTATACGGATCTGTTTTACCATTGGTCTCTACCATGATATGAGGCCTGGGCATGGTCCCCATTGATGGGATGTAGATCTGTTGTCCATGGTCAGTCTCTGCTGTCAGCTGTGTCCTGATCCTATTTGATGGGATGCAGATCTGTCATTCGTGATTGTTCTCTGCCGTGGTCTGTGGTCTGGTCTAGGGTTACAGATCAGTTGTCCATGGTCGGACTTTTACCGTGATATGAAGTCTTGTCTGAGCTTCCCTTGATGTGATGTAGATCTGTCATGGTGGTTTCTCTTTGTTGGGATCTGTGGACTGGGTTGGGATTTCATTGATGGATCCACAGATTTGTCTTTCATGGTTGGCACTCTCTGTTATGATCTGTGGATTGCTCTGGGATCTTATTCATGGTATGCAGATCTGTGGTTCATGATTGGTCTCTGCTGGGATATGAGGCCTGGTCTGGGCTTTCATTGATTAGATCGGTGATCGGTGTCTGCTGTGATCTGTTGTCTAGTCTTGGATTTCATTAATGGTATACAGATCTGTTTCACCGTTGGTCCCTACTATAATATGAGGCCTGTACCACCTTTATGGGAAACAGATCTGTTGTTCATGGTGTGTCTCCTCTATTATCTTTGGCCAGGTCTGGTTTCCTTTGATGGGATGCAGATCTGTCATTTTTGGTTGATCTCTGCCATGATATGAGGCCTGGTCTGGGCTTCCATTTATTAGATGCAGTTGTGTTGTTCATGTTCGGTCTCTGATGTCATGTGTGGACTTGTCTGGTATTCTTCCATTGATGGGAAGCAGATCTGTGGTTCCTTGTCTCTACTGTGATCTGTAGCCTTGTCTGAGCCTACATTGATGGAATGGAGATTGGTCATTCATGGTTGGTCTCTTCTGTTACCCGTAGCCTGGTCTGATGGGATGCAGATCTGCCATGATATTAGGCCTGGGTTGGGATTTCTTTCAGGAGATTCAGATCTGTCATTTATGGTTGGTCTCTTCTGCGATCTATGGCCTTGTCTAGGCTTCCATTCATGGGATGCAGATCCATTATTCTTTATGAACAACTTTTCAACTATGTCACTAGACAAGGACTCAAAAATGTAATATGACACATACTATACACAGTACACTCATATACTAGTACATATGGTATAATATATATATATATATATATATATATATATATATATATAAAATATATATCATACATACATGATTCACAGGACATGCATATAATCATTTATACATATACCATACCCGCAGGCATGCAGTCCATACTGACACTCATATATATACCATATATAATATACTAATACACAGTACACACAAATTATTTTTGTCCCATAAAATGGAGCCTGGAGGTTGCTGCCCTCATCACATAGACACAGGGTGGGATTGATGGACATCCTATTACTTCTTGGCAATGAAACAAGAGACATGGAAGACACAACGGTCGCCGTCTCCTGATAATAGCCGAGGCGAGACCTCCTGTTCTATATATACCTGCTGTATACTTAATGACCGTCTTGACACAGACTGCTTCCCGTGTTCATCCCCTCCCTGTCGCCTGCCAATTTCACTACATAAACAAGAAATAAGCACTTTCCGGAGAAAAACCATCAACAGCCCGGGCGCTGCGGGAGTGGATATTAAGACTAATTATATCACCAACAACCCCCCTCCATGGGCAGGAAATGGTTTATTCCAGGAATCAGGTCTGGGAACCTATTAACTGGTTAACCCCTCTGTCACCAGAAGGGCCAGCCATAGGTTGTGTGGTTCCCAGTCCAGAATCTTCCATTGATGCTCGCCATCATGGCACTGCCAATCAATAAACTAGAGCTCGTATGTGTATAACAATGGATATTGGGTGTCCTAATGCCTGGATATTGATCCTCCGAACCTGAGAATGATAAAACAGTAGCGATGCTGGCCACAGACTGAGTGGGGCATTGCAGACCCTTCAAGATCAGTGTGGGTCCCAGTAGTCAGAGATAGGTGTTAATACAGTGTTGGGTCCCTTTCTTGTTTTGGCTATACCGACCCCACTCCTATCGGCAGACTTTTGACAAGATGTGGTGTCTGTAAGAATTTGCACCTCATTTATTTAGCATTAATGTTGGGGAGAAGGTTTGGCTCACAATCAGCCTTTCTACTTGTCCTAATGACGTTCGCTGGGGTTGAGTTTTGGACTCTGTCCAGACACTTAAGTTCTTCCATGTCAGACTTCATGCCCCATGTCGTTGTTGTCTACAGCATCAACCCTTCTCTAAAAATAAGGTTCCCAACCCTAAAATTCAGCCCCAGACCTTTACCCCTCCACCACCACATTTTAGTGAAGGCTCACTGAATTCTTGTAGGCTGCGTCCTCTGGGTATTTATCCATCATTGGACTGCCAGACATTGAAAGGTGATTCATCATTCCAGAGAACAGATTTCCACTGCTTCAGAGACTAGTGACTATGTGACGCCTTTCTCATGGCATTGTGTGAAGTATAATAACACCCACAGAATGCTACAAGTCTGCACTGAAGGGACATCTCTAGAACTCATAATCCGCTTCCGAGAAGGAGAGGATTGTATTAAGCCAGAAGAAAGAACAAGTGATTGGCCTCCAGCTGGAGATATTGCTATGCGACTTCTATGCCACAAATCTTACTGCCCTACACCCCACTATAGGGTATTGTAGAGCACAAGACCATGAGTAACGCAAGTCTCTTATTTAAAAGGGTACTCTGCTGCTCAGCGTTTGGAACAAACTGTTTCGAACGCTGGAGCTGGTGCCGGAAGCTCGTGACATCATAGCCCCGCCTCCTTATGACATCACACCACACCCCCTCAATGCAAGTCTATGGAACGGGGCGTAACAACTGCGTCATCAGGGGTCGCTTGGAGTGGAAGTATGGGAGCACAGTGTGGGTGCGAACTATACTATGGCAGCCTAACTAAAGTGTGTGGGCATAAGGTGAGGGGCTGAATTAAAGTGTTGGAGCAAAAAGGGCCTTACTAAAATAAGGGGACTAATGTGTGGGGACAAGAGTGGGCTTAACTAGAGCTTGGGGGCAGAAGGGTGGCCCAACTAAAGTGTGGGGACACAAAAGGGCTAAGCCAGTCTTTTGAAAACTGTTAAAACAATATATACTGAAGTACAGAAGGGCACCATTTTGGGTTCCTTCGGGTTTATATGAGCCTAAGGGGAACCACAATGTGAACAAAGCCTGTCTGAGCTGTCTGCTCCTGTATTAATTGTGCCTGCTACAGTATTGAGGGTGTCTGCTCCTGTATTAAGGGTGTCTGCTCCTGTATTGTCTGCTCCTGTATTAATTGTGTCTGCTCCTGTATGGAGGGTGTCTGCTCCTGTATCGGGGTGTCTGCTCCTGTACTGAGGGTGTCTGCTCCTGTATTGAGGGTTTCTGCTCCTGTATTAGTTGTGTCTGCTCCTGTATTGAAGGTGTTTGCTCCTGTATTGAGGATGTCTGCTCCTAAATTGAGGGTGTCTGCTCCTTTATTAAGGGTGTCTGCTCCTAAATTGAGGGTATCTGCTCTTGTATTGAGGGTGTCTGCTCCTGTATTGAGGGTGTCTGCTCCTGTATTGAGGGTGTCTGCTCCTGTATTGAGGGTGTCTGCTACTGTATTGAGGGTGTCTGCTCCTGTATTGAGGGTGTCTGCTCCTGTATTGAGGGTGTCTGCTCCTGTATTAATTGTCTGCTCCTGTATTGAGAGGGTGTCTGCTCCTGTATTGAGGGTGTGTCTGCTCCTATATGGAGGGTGTCTGCTCCTGTATTGAGGGTGTCTGCTCCTGTATTGAGGGTGTCTGCTCCTGTATTGAGGGTGTCTGCTCATGTATTGAGGGTGTCTGCTCCTGTATTGAGGGTGTCTGCTCCTGTATGGAGGGTGTCTGCTCCTGTACTGGGGGTGTCTGCTCCTGTATTGAGGGTGTCTGCTCCAGTACTGAGGGTGTCTGCTCCTGTATTGAGGGTGTCTGCTCTTGTATTGAGGGTGTCTGCTCCTGTATTGAGGGTGTCTGCTCCTGTATTGAGGGTGTCTGCTCCTGTATTGAGGGTGTCTGCTCCTGTGTTGTGGGTGTCTGCTCCTGTGTTGTGGGTGTCTGCTCCTGTGTTGTGGGTGTCTGCTCTTATGTTGAGGGTGTCTGCTCCTGTATTGTGGGTGTCTGCTCCTGTATTGTGGGTGTCTGCTCCTGTATTGTGGGTGTCTGCTCCTGTATTGAGGGTGTCTGCTCCTGTATTGAGGGTGTCTGCTCCTGTATTGAGGGTGTCTGCTCCTGTATTGAGGGTGTCTGCTCCTGTATTGAGGGTGTCTGCTCCTGTATTGAGGGTGTCTGCTCCTGTATTGAGGGTGTCTGCTCCTGTATTGAGGGTGTCTGCTCATGTATTGAGGGTGTCTGCTCCTGTATTGAGGGTGTCTGCTCCTGTATGGAGGGTGTCTGCTCCTGTACTGGGGGTGTCTGCTCCTGTACTGAGGGTGTCTGCTCCTGTATTGAGGGGGTCTGCTCCTGTATTGGGGTGTATGCTCCTGTATTGAGGGGGTCTGCTCCTGTATTGAGGGGGTCTGCTCCTGTATTGAGGGGGTCTGCTCCTGTATTAATTGTCTGCTCCTGTATAAAATGTCTGATCCTGTATTGAGGGTGTGTCTGCTCCTGTATTGAGGGTGTCTGCTCCTGTATTGAGGGTGTCTGCTCCTGTATTGAGGTTGTCTGCTCCTGTATGGAGGGTGTCTGCTCCTGTATGGAGGGTGTCTGCTCCTGTACTGGGGGTGTCTGCTCCTGTGTTGTGGGTGTCTGCTCCTGTGTTGTGGGTGTCTGCTCCTGTATTGAGGGTGTCTGCTCCTGTATTGAGGGTGTCTGCTCCTGTATTGAGGGTGTCTTCTCCTGTACTGGGGGTGTCTGCTCCTGTACTGGGGGTGTCTGCTCCTGTACTGGGGGTGTCTGCTCCTGTACTGGGGGTGTCTGCTCCTGTATTGAGGGTGTCTGCTCCTGTATTGAGGGGGTCTGCTCCTGTATTGGGGTGTATGCTCCTGTATTGGGGTGTCTGCTCCTGTATTGAGGGTGTCTGCTACTGTATTGAGGGTGTCTGCTCCTGTATTGAGGGTGTCTGCTCCTGTATTGAGGGTGTCTGCTCCTGTATTGAGGGTGTCTGCTCCTGTATGGAGGGTGTCTGCTCCTGTACTGGGGGTGTCTGCTCCTGTACTGAGGGTGTCTGCTCCTGTATTTGGGTGTATGCTCCTGTATTGAGGGGGTCTGCTCCTGTATTGAGGGGGTCTGCTCATGTATTGAGGGTGTCTGCTCATGTATTGAGGGTGTCTGCTCCTGTATAGAGGGTGTCTGCTCCTGTACTGGGGGTGTCTGCTCCTGTATTGAGCGTGTCTGCTCCTGTATTGAGGGGGTCTGCTCCTGTATTGGGGTGTATGCTCCTGTATTGGGGTGTATGCTCCTGTATTGGGGTGTCTGCTCCTGTATTGAGGGTGTCTGCTCCGGTATTGAGGATGTCTGCTCCTGTATTGAGGGTGTATGCTCCATTGCTGAGGGTGTATGCTCCTGTATTAATTGTCTGCTCCTGTAATGAGGGTGTCTGCTCCTGTATTGAGGGTGTGTCTGCTCCTGTATTGAGGGTGTGTCTGCTCCTGTGTTGTGGGTTTCTGATCCTGTGTTGTGTGTGTCTGCTCCTGTATTGAGGGTGTCTGCTCCTGTATTGAAGGTGTCTGCTCCTGTATTGAAGGTGTCTGCTCCTGTATTGACGGTGTCTGCTCCTGTGTTGTGGGTTTCTGATCCTGTGTTGTGTGTGTCTGCTCCTGTATTGAGGGTGTGTCTGCTCCTGTATTGAGGGGGTCTGCTCCTGTATTGACGGTGTCTGATCCTGTGTTGTGGGTTTCTGATCCTGTGTTGTGGGTGTCTGCTCCTGTGTTGTGGGTGTCTGCTCCTGTGTTGTGGGTGTCTGCTCCTGTGTTGAGGGTGTCTGCTCCTGTATTGAGGGTGTCTGCTCCTGTATTGAGGGTGTCTGCTCCAGTACTGAGGGTGTATGCTCCTGTATTAATTGTCTGCTCCTGTAATGAGGGTGTCTGCTCCTGTATTGAGGGTGTGTCTGCTCCTGTATTGAGGGTGTCTGCTCCTGTATTGAAGGTGTCTGCTCCTGTATTGACGGTGTCTGCTCCTGTGTTGTGGGTTTCTGATCCTGTGTTGTGGGTGTCTGCTCTTGTATTGAGGGTGTCTGCTCTTGTATTGAGGGTGTCTGCTCTTGTATTGAGGGTGTCTGCTCTTGTATTGAGAGTGTCTGCTCCTGTATTGAGGGTGTCTGCTCTTGTATTGAGGGTGTCTGCTCTTGTATTGAGGGTGTCTGCTCCTGTATTGAGGGTGTCTGCTCTTGTATTGAGGGTGTCTGCTCCTGTATTGAGGGTGTCTGCTCTTGTATTGAGGGTGTCTGCTCCTGTATTGAGGGTGTCTGCTCCTGTATTGAGGGTGTCTGCTCCAGTACTGAGGGTGTCTGCTCCTGTATTGAGGGTGTCTGTTCCTGTATGGAGGAGGTCTGCTCCTGTATGGAGGGTGTCTGCTCCTGTATTGAGGAGGTCTGCTCCTGTATTGAGGGTGTCTGCTCCTGTATTGAGGGTGTCTGCTCCTGTATTGAGGGTGTCTGCTCCTGTATTGAGGGTGTCTGCTCTTGTATTGAGGGTGTCTGCTCCTGTACTGAGGGTGTCTGCTCCTGTATTGAGGGTGTCTGCTCCTGTATTGAGGGTGTCTGCTCCTGTATTGAGGGTGTCTGCTCCTTTGTTGAGGGTGTCTGCTCCTGTATTGAGGGTGTCTGCTCCTTTGTTGAGGGGGTCTGCTCCTGTATTGAGGGTGTCTGCTCTTGTATTGAGGGTGTCTGCTCTTGTATTGAGGGTGTCTGCTCCTGTATGGAGGGGGTCTGCTCCTTTGTTGAGGGGGTCTGCTCCTGTATTGAGGGTGTCTGCTCTTGTATTGAGGGTGTCTGCTCCTGTATTGAGGGTGTCTGCTCCAGTATTTAGGGTGTCTGCTCCTGTATTGAGGGTGTCTGCTCCTGTATTGAGGGTGTCTGCTCTGGTATTGAGGGTGTCTGCTCCTGTACTGAGGGTGTCTGCTCCTGTACTGAGGGTGTCTGCTCCTGTATTGAGGGTGTCTGCTCCTGTACTGAGGGTGTCTGCTCCTGTATTGAGGGTGTCTGCTCCTGTACTGAGGGTGTCTGCTCCTGTACTGAGGGTGTCTGCTCCTGTATTGAGGGTGTCTGCTCCTGTATTGAGGGTGTCTGCTCCTGTATTGAGGGTGTCTGCTCTTGTATTGAGGGTGTCTGCTCCTGTACTGAGGGTGTCTGCTCCTGTATTGAGGGTGTCTGCTCCTGTATTGAGGGTGTCTGCTCCTGTATTGAGGGTGTCTGCTCCTTTGTTGAGGGTGTCTGCTCCTGTAATGAGGGTGTCTGCTCCTGTATTGAGGCTGTCTGCTCCTGTATTGAGGCTGTCTGCTCTTGTATTGAGGGTGTCTGCTCCTGTATTGAGGGTGTCTGCTCCTGTATTGAGGGTGTCTGCTCCTGTATTGAGGGTGTCTGTTCCTGTATGGAGGGGGTCTGCTCCTGTATGGAGGGGGTCTGCTCCTGTATGGAGGGGGTCTGCTCCTGTATGGAGGGGGTCTGCTCCTGTATGGAGGGGGTCTGCTCCTGTATGGAGGGGGTCTGCTCCTGTATTGAGGGTGTCTGCTCCTGTATTGAGGGTGTCTGCTCCTGTATGGAGGGGGTCTGCTCCTGTATGGAGGGGGTCTGCTCCTGTATGGAGGGGGTCTGCTCCTGTACTGAGGGTGTCTGCTCCTGTATTGAGGGGGTCTGCTCCTTTGTTGAAGGGGTCTGCTCCTGTATTGAGGGGGTCTGCTCCTTTGTTGAGGGTGTCTGCTCCTCAGCTGCTCGGTAACACTAGGTTCACACTACAGAATTTCCGCGT
Organism: Hyla sarda; assembly: GCF_029499605.1. Taxonomy (NCBI): domain Eukaryota; kingdom Metazoa; phylum Chordata; class Amphibia; order Anura; family Hylidae; genus Hyla; species Hyla sarda. The sequence continues at coordinate 173,511,079 of NC_079197.1, read as the reverse complement.
GCAATTCCGGTTTGAAATTGGAGGTAGAAATTCCGCTTACTAAAATGTATAGTGTAGTAAAGGGGTTTCTGTTCACAAATTTACACTTTCACATGAAATTGTGAAGCGGAATTTGTGAATGGAAAATCCGCTTGGAGTTTCTCATTCTTCAGGCAGAAATACTTGCGGAACACATTGCAGTCTATTGGAGACTGCAGAGTCCGTGCAGGCGGCGCTGCCACACTTGGAATCTCCGGGTGGAAATTCTCTTCCCGGAGATTCCGTAGTGTGAACCTAGCCTAAAGATTCCCAGGGACAGGAGGCACTTCCAGGGTTGTTGGACATCTCTGAGCTCTGATGATGATGATGATGAGACATGGAGAAAATGACCCCACAAAGTTATATTTCTGGGTCTATATGTAGCCAGTCCACCTAATAAAGAGCATTGTGTCATATGATGAGTCTTAGGTCACTTTCACATGGCCGTACTGTGCGCCAATGTTTGTAAGCCAGAACTAGGAGTTACTGGGGTGACACACTGTAACAAACCTCCTCCTCATGTAATCTTCTTACTACTGGGGTGACACACTCTAACAAACCCCCTCCACATGTAATCTCCTTACTACTGGGGTGACACACTGTACCAAACCTCCTCCCCATGTAATCTCCTCACTGCTGGGGTGACACACTGTAACAAACCTCCTCCTCATGTAATCTCCTTACTGCTGAGGTGACACACTGTAACAAACCTCCTCCTCATGTAATCACCTTACTACTGGGATGACACACTGTTACAAACCTCCTCCTTATGTAATCTCCTTACTACTGGGGTGACACACTGTAACAAACCTCCTCCTCATGTCATCTCCTTATACTGGGGTGACACACTGTAACAAACCTCCTCCTCATGTAATCTCCTTACTACTGGGGTGACACACTGTAACAAGCCTCCTCCTCATGTAATCTCCTTACTACTGGGGTGACACACTGTACCAAACCTCCTCCTCATGTAATCTCCTTACTACTGGGGTGACACACTGTACCAAACCTCCTCCTCATGTCATCTCCTTATACTGGGGTGACACACTGTTACAAACCTCCTCCTCATGTAATCTCCTTACTACTGAGGTGACACACTGTAACAAGCCTCCTCCTCATGTAATCTCCTTACTACTGGGGTGACACACTGTACCAAACCTCCTCCTCATGTAATCTCCTTACGACTGGGGTGACACACTGTAACAAACCTCCTCCTCATGTAATCTCCTTACTATTGGGGTGACACACTGTAACAAACCTCCTCCTCATGTAATCTCCTTACTAATGGGGTGACACACTGTAACAAACCTCCTCCTCATGTAATCTCCTTACGACTGGGGTGACACACTGTACCAAACCACCTCCTCATGTAATCTCCTTACTACTGGGGTGACACACTGTAACAAACCTCCTCCTCATGTAATCTCCTTACGACTGGGGTGACACATGATAGTGACCTCTCCTCTATCCCCTCAGTATATAATAATAGTGACCTCTCCTCTATCCTCTCAGTATATAATAATAGTGACCTCTCCTCTATCCCCCCAGTATATAATAAGTGACCTCTACTCTATCCCTTCAGTATATAATAATAGTGACCTCTCCTCTATCCCCTCAGTATATAATAATAGTGACCTCTCCTCTATCACCTCAGTATATAATAATAGTGACCTCTCCTCTATCACCTCAGTATATAATAATAGTGACCTCTCCTCTATCACCTCAGTATATAATAATAGTGACCTCTCCTCTATCACCTCAGTATATAATAATAGTGACCTCTCCTCTATCACCTCAGTATATAATAATAGTGACCTCTACTCTATCACCTCAGTATATAATAATAGTGACCTCTCCTCTATCCCCCCAGTATATAATAATAGTGACCTCTCCTCTATCCCCTCAGTATATAATAATAGTGACCTCTCCTCTATCACCTCAGTATATAATAATAGTGACCTCTCCTCTATCCCCTCAGTATATAATAATAGTGACCTCTCCTCTATCCCCCCAGTATATAATAATAGTGACCTCTCCTCTATCCCCTCAGTATATAATAATAGTGACCTCTCCTCTATCACCTCAGTATATAATAATAGTGACCTCTCCTCTATCACCTCAGTATATAATAATAGTGACCTCTCCTCTATCCCCCCAGTATATAATAAGTGACCTCTACTCTATCCCTTCAGTATATAATAATAGTGACCTCTCCTCTATCCCCTCAGTATATAATAATAGTGACCTCTCCTCTATCCCCTCAGTATATAATAATAGTGACCTCTCCTCTATCCCCCCAGTATATAATAATAGTGACCTCTCCTCTATCCCCTCAGTATATAATAATAGTGACCTCTCCTCTATCACCTCAGTATATAATAATAGTGACCTCTCCTCTATCACCTCAGTATATAATAATAGTGACTTCTCCTCTATCCCCTCAGTATATAATAATAGTGACCTCTCCTCTATCACCTCAGTATATAATAATAGTGACTTCTCCTCTATCCCCTCAGTATATAATAATAGTGACCTCTCCTCTATCACCTCAGTATATAATAATAGTGACCTCTCCTCTATCACCTCAGTATATAATAATAGTGACCTCTCCTCTATCCCCTCAGTATATAATAATAGTGACCTCTCCTCTATCACCTCAGTATATAATAATAGTGACCTCTCCTCTATCCCCTCAGTATATAATAATAGTGACCTCTCCTCCATCCCCTCAGTATATAATAATAGTGACCTCTCCTCCATCACCTCAGTATATAATAATAGTGACCTCTCCTCCATCACCTCAGTATATAATAATAGTGACCTCTCCTCTATCACCTCAGTATATAATAATAGTGACCTCTCCTCTATCACCTCAGTATATAATAATAGTGACCTCTCCTCTATCCCCTCAGTATATAATAATAGTGACCTCTCCTCCATCACCTCAGTATATAATAATAGTGACCTCTCCTCCATCACCTCAGTATATAATAATAGTGACCTCTTCTCTATCCCCTCAGTATATATAATAGTGACCTCTCCTCTATCCCCCTCAGTATATAATAATAGTGACCTCTCCTCTATCCCCTCAGTATATAATAATAGTGACCTCTCCTCCATCCCCTCAGTATATAATAATAGTGACCTCTCCTCTATCACCTCAGTATATAATAATAGTGACCTCTCCTCTATCACCTCAGTATATAATAATAGTGACCTCTCCTCTATCACCTCAGTATATAATAATAGTGACGTCTCCTCTATCCCCTCAGTATATAATAATAGTGACCTCTCCTCTATCACCTCAGTATATAATAATAGTGACCTCTCCTCTATCACCTCAGTATATAATAATAGTGACCACTCCTCTATCCCCTCAGTATATAATAATAGTGACCTCTACTCTATCACCTCAGTATATAATAATAGTGACCTCTCCTCTATCACCTCAGTATATAATAATAGTGACCTCTCCTCTATCCCCTCAGTATATAATAATAGTGACCTCTCCTCTATCACCTCAGTATATAATAATAGTGACCTCTCCTCTAGCCCCTCAGTATATAATAGTGACCTCTCCTCTATCACCTCAGTATATAATAATAGTGACCTCTCCTCTATCACCTCAGTATATAATAATAGTGACCTCCCCTCTATCCCCTCAGTATATAATAATAGTGACCTCTCCTCTATCACCTCAGTGTATAATAATAGTGACCTTTCCTCTATCCCCTCAGTATATAATAATAGTGACCTCTCCTCTATCCCCTCAGTATATAATAATAGTGACCTCTCCTCTATCCCCTCAGTATATAATAATAGTGACCTCTCCTCTATCCCCTCAGTATATAATAATAGTGACCTCTCCTCTATCACCTCAGTATATAATAATAGTGACCTCTCCTCTATCACCTCAGTATATAATAATAGTGACCTCTCCTCTATAGCCTCAGTATATAATAATAGTGACCTCTCCTCCATCCCCTCAGTATATAATAATAGTGACCTCTCCTCTATAGCCTCAGTATATAATAATAGTGACCTCTCCTCCATCCCCTCAGTATATAATAATAGTGACCTCTCCTCTATCACCTCAGTATATAATAATAGTGACCTCTCCTCTATCACCTCAGTATATAATAATAGTGACCTCTCCTCTATCCCCTCAGTATATAATAATAGTGACCTCTCCTCTATCCCCTCAGTATATAATAATAGTGACCTCTCCTCTATAGCCTCAGTATATAATAATAGTGACCTCTCCTCCATCCCCTCAGTATATAATAATAGTGACCTCTCCTCTATCACCTCAGTATATAATAATAGTGACCTCTCCTCCATCACCTCAGTATATAATAATAGTGACCTCTCCTCCATCACCTCAGTATATAATAATAGTGACCTCTTCTCTATCCCCTCAGTATATATAATAGTGACCTCTCCTCTATCCCCCTCAGTATATAATAATAGTGACCTCTCCTCTATCACCTCAGTATATAATAATAGTGACCTCTCCTCTATCACCTCAGTATATAATAATAGTGACCTCTCCTCTATCACCTCAGTATATAATAATAGTGACCTCTCCTCTATCACCTCAGTATATAATAATAGTGACCTTTCCTCTATCACCTCAGTATATAATAATAGTGACCTCTCCTCTATCACCTCAGTATATAATAATAGTGACCTCTCCTCTATCACCTCAGTATATAATAATAGTGACCTCTCTATCCCCTCAGTATATAATAATAGTGATCTCTCCTCTATCACCTCAGTATATAATAATAGTGACCTCTCCTCCATCCCCTCAGTATATAATAATAGTGACCTCTCCTCTATCACCTCAGTATATAATAATAGTGACCTCTCTATCCCCTCAGTATATAATAATAGTGATCTCTCCTCTATCACCTCAGTATATAATAATAGTGACCTCTCCTCTATCCCCTCAGTATATAATAATAGTGACCTCTCCTCTATAGCCTCAGTATATAATAATAGTGACCTCTCCTCTATCACCTCAGTATATAATAATAGTGACCTCTCCTATATCACCTCAGTATATAATAAGAGTGACCTCTCCTATATCACCTCAGTATATAATAATAGTGACCTCTCCTCTATCCCCCCAGTATATAATAATAGTGACCTCTCCTCTATCACCTCAGTATATAATAATAGTGACCTCTCCTCTATCCCCTCAGTATATAATAATAGTGACCTCTCCTCTATCCCCTCAGTATATAATAATAGTGACCTCTCCTCTATCACCTCAGCATATAATAATAGTGACCTCTTCTATATCACCTCAGTATATAATAATAGTGACCTCTCCTCTATCCCCTCAGTATATAATAATAGTGACCTCTCCTCTATCCCCTCAGTATATAATAATAGTGACCTCTCCTCTATCACCTCAGTATATAATAATAGTGACCTCTCCTCTATCACCTCAGTATATAATAATAGTGACCTCTCCTCTATCCCCCCAGTATATAATAATAGTGACCTCTCCTCTATCACCTCAGTATATAATAATAGTGACCTCTCCTCTATCACCTCAGTATATAATAATAGTGACCTCTCCTCTATCCCCCCAGTATATAATAATAGTGACCTCTCCTCTATCCCCTCAGTATATAATAATAGTGACCTCTCCTCCATCCCCTCAGTATATAATAATAGTGACCTCTCCTCTTTCCCCTCAGTATATAATAATAGTGACCTCTCCTCCATCCCCTCAGTATATAATAATAGTGACCTCTCCTCTATCACCTCAGTATATAATAATAGTGACCTCTCCTCTATCCCCTCAGTATATAATAATAGTGACCTCTCCTCCATCCCCTCAGTATATAATAATAGTGACCTCTCTATCACCTCAGTATATAATAATAGTGACCTCTCCTCTATCCCCTCAGTATATAATAATAGTGACCTCCCCTCTATCCCCTCAGTATATAATAATAGTGACCTCTCCTCTATCCCCTCAGTATATAATAATAGTGACCTCTCCTCCATCCCCTCAGTATATAATAATAGTGACCTCTACTCTATCACCTCAGTATATAATAATAGTGACCTCTCCTCTATCCCCTCAGTATATAATAATAGTGACCTCTACTCTATCACCTCAGTATATAATAATAGTGACCTCTCCTCTATCACCTCAGTATATAATAATAGTGACCTCTCCTCTAACACCTCAGTATATAATAATAGTGACCTCTCCTCTATCACCTCAGTATATAATAATAGTGACCTCTCCTCTATCACCTCAGTATATAATAATAGTGACCTCTCCTCTATCACCTCAGTATATAATAATAGTGACCTCTCTATCACCTCAGTATATAATAATAGTGACCTCTCCTCTATCCCCTCAGTATATAATAATAGTGACCTCCCCTCTATCCCCTCAGTATATAATAATAGTGACCTCTCCTCTATCACCTCAGTATATAATAATAGTGACCTCTCTATCACCTCAGTATATAATAATAGTGACCTCTCCTCTAGCCCCTCAGTATATAATAATAGTGACCTCTCCTCTATCACCTCAGTATATAATAATAGTGACCTCTCCTCTATCACCTCAGTATATAATAATAGTGACCTCTACTCTATCACCTCAGTATATAATAATAGTGACCTCTCCTCTATCCCCTCAGTATATAATAATAGTGACCTCTCCTCTAGCCCCTCAGTATATAATAATAGTGACCTCTACTCTATCACCTCAGTATATAATAATAGTGACCTCTCCTCTATCACCTCAGTATATAATAATAGTGACCTCTCCTCTATCACCTCAGTATATAATAATAGTGACCTCTCCTCTATCACCTCAGTATATAATAATAGTGACCTCTCCTCTAGCCCCTCAGTATATAATAATAGTGACCTCTACTCTATCACCTCAGTATATAATAATAGTGACCTCTCCTCTATCACCTCAGTATATAATAATAGTGACCTCTCCTCTATCACCTCAGTATATAATAATAGTGACCTCTACTCTATCACCTCAGTATATAATAATAGTGACCTCTCCTCTATCACCTCAGTATATAATAATAGTGACCTCTCCTCTATCACCTCAGTATATAATAATAGTGACCTCTCCTCCATCACCTCAGTATATAATAATAGTGACCTCTCCTCTATCACCTCAGTATATAATAATAGTGACCTTTCCTCTATCCCCTCAGTATATAATAATAGTGACCTCTCCTCCATCACCTCAGTATATAATAATAGTGACCTTTCCTCTATCCCCTCAGTATATAATAATAGTGACCTCTCTATCACCTCAGTATATAATAATAGTGACCTCTCCTCTATCCCCTCAGTATATAATAATAGTGACCTCCCCTCTATCCCCTCAGTATATAATAATAGTGACCTCTCCTCTATCACCTCAGTATATAATAATAGTGACCTCTCTATCACCTCAGTATATAATAATAGTGACCTCTCCTCTAGCCCCTCAGTATATAATAATAGTGACCTCTCCTCTATCACCTCAGTATATAATAATAGTGACCTCTCCTCTATCACCTCAGTATATAATAATAGTGACCTCTCCTCTATCACCTCAGTATATAATAATAGTGACCTTTCCTCTATCCCCTCAGTATATAATAATAGTGACCTCTCCTCCATCACCTCAGTATATAATAATAGTGACCTCTCCTCTATCACCTCAGTATATAATAATAGTGACCTCTCCTCTATCACCTCAGTATATAATAATAGTGACCTCTCCTCTATCACCTCAGTATATAATAATAGTGACCTCTCCTCCATCACCTCAGTATATAATAATAGTGACCTCTCCTCTATCACCTCAGTATATAATAATAGTGACGTCTCCTCTATCCCCTCAGTATATAATAATAGTGACCTCTCCTCTATCACCTCAGTATATAATAATAGTGACCTCTCCTCTATCACCTCAGTATATAATAATAGTGACCTCTCCTCTATCACCTCAGTATATAATAATAGTGATCTCTCCTCTATCACCTCAGTATATAATAATAGTGATCTCTCCTCTATCACCTCAGTATATAATAATAGTGACCTCTCCTCTATCCCCTCAGTATATAATAATAGTGACCTCTCCTCTATCCCCCCAGTATATAATAATAGTGACCTCTCCTCTATCACCTCAGTATATAATAATAGTGACCTCTCCTCCATCCCCTCAGTATATAATAATAGTGACCTCTCCTCTATCCCCTCAGTATATAATAATAGTGACCTCTCCTCTATTACCTCCGTATATAATAATAGTGACCTCTCCTCTATCACCTCAGTATATAATAATAGTGACCTCTCCTCTATCCTCTCAGTATATAATAATAGTGACCCCTCCTCCATCAAATCAGTATATAATAATAGTGACCTCTCTTCCATCACCTCAGTATATAATAATAGTGACCTCTACTCTATCACCTCAGTATATAATAATAGTGACCTCTCCTCTAGCCCCTCAGTATATAATAATAGTGACCTCTCCTCTATCCCCTCAGTATATAATAATAGTGACCTCTCCTCTATCCCCTCAGTATATAATAATAGTGACCTCTCCTCTATCCCCTCAGTATATAATAATAGTGACCTCTCCTCTATCACCTCAGTATATAATAATAGTGACCTCTCCTCTATCACCTCAGTATATAATAATAGTGACCTCTCCTCTATCCCCTCAGTATATAATAATAGTGACCTCTCCTCTATCCCCTCAGTATATAATAATAGTGACCTCTCCTCCATCCCCTCAGTATATAATAATAGTGACCTCTCCTCTATCCCCTCAGTATATAATAATAGTGACCTCTCCTCTATCACCTCAGTATATAATAATAGTGACGTCTCCTCTATCACCTCAGTATATAATAATAGTGACCTCTCCTCTATCACCTCAGTATATAATAATAGTGACCTCTCTTCCATCACCTCAGTATATAATAATAGTGACCTCTCCTCCATCACCTCAGTATATAATAATAGTGACCTCTACTCTATCACCTCAGTATATAATAATAGTGACCTCTCCTCTAGCCCCTCAGTATATAATAATAGTGACCTCTCCTCTATCCCCTCAGTATATAATAATAGTGACCTCTCCTCTATCACCTCAGTATATAATAATAGTGACCTCTCCTCCATCCCCTCAGTATATAATAATAGTGACCTCTCCTCTATCTCCTCAGTATATAATAATAGTGACCTCTCCTCTATCACCTCAGTATATAATAATAGTGACCTCTCCTCTATCCCCTCAGTATATAATAATAGTGACCTCTCCTCTATCCCCTCAGTATATAATAATAGTGACCTCTCCTCTATCCCCTCAGTATATAATAATAGTGACCTCTCCTCCATCACCTCAGTATATAATAATAGTGACCTCTCCTCCATCCCCTCAGTATATAATAATAGTGACCTCTCCTCTAGCCCCTCAGTATATAATAATAGTGACCTCTCCTCTAGCCCCTCAGTATATAATAATAGTGACCTCTCCTCTATCACCTCAGTATATAATAATAGTGACCTCTCCTCCATCACCTCAGTATATAATAATAGTGACCTCTCCTCTATCACCTCAGTATATAATAATAGTGACCTCTCCTCTATCCCCTCAGTATATAATAATAGTGACCTCTCCTCTATCCCCTCAGTATATAATAATAGTGACCTCTCCTCTATCACCTCAGTATATAATAATAGTGACCTCTCCTCTATCACCTCAGTATATAATAATAGTGACCTCTACTCTATCACCTCAGTATATAATAATAGTGACCTCTACTCTATCACCTCAGTATATAATAATAGTGACCTCTCCTCTATCACCTCAGTATATAATAATAGTGACCTCTCCTCTATCACCTCAGTATATAATAATAGTGACCTCTCCTCCATCACCTCAGTATATAATAATAGTGACCTCTCCTCTATCACCTCAGTATATAATAATAGTGACCTCTCCTCTATCCCCTCAGTATATAATAATAGTGACCTCTTCTCTATCACCTCAGTATATAATAATAGTGACCTCTCCTCTATCCCCTCAGTATATAATAATAGTGACCTCTCCTCCATCCCCTCAGTATATAATAATAGTGACCTCTCTTCCATCACCTCAGTATATAATAATAGTGACCTCTCCTCTATCCCCTCAGTATATAATAATAGTGACCTCTACTCTATCACCTCAGTATATAATAATAGTGACCTCTCCTCTATCCCCTCAGTATATAATAATAGTGACCTCTCCTCTATCACCTCAGTATATAATAATAGTGACCTCTCCTCTATCCCCTCAGTATATAATAATAGTGACCTCTCCTCTATCCCCTCAGTATATAATAATAGTGACCTCTCCTCTATCCCCTCAGTATATAATAATAGTGACCTCTCCTCTATCACCTCAGTATATAATAATAGTGACCTCTCCTCTATCCCCTCAGTATATAATAATAGTGACCTCTCCTCTATCACCTCAGTATATAATAATAGTGACCTCTCCTCTATCACCTCAGTATATAATAATAGTGACCTCTACTCTATCACCTCAGTATATAATAATAGTGACCTCTACTCTATCACCTCAGTATATAATAATAGTGACCTCTCCTCTATCACCTCAGTATATAATAATAGTGACCTCTCTATCACCTCAGTATATAATAATAGTGATCTCTCCTCTATCCCCTCAGTATATAATAATAGTGACCTCTCCTCTATCACCTCAGTATATAATAATAGTGACCTCTCCTCTATCCTCTCAGTATATAATAATAGTGACCTCTCCTCTAGCCCCTCAGTATATAATAATAGTGACCTCTCCTCTAGCCCCTCAGTATATAATAATAGTGATACAGTGTTAGTATAGTAATAATAATATCTTCTGTTTTGCTTTGCTGACAGGGTTAAGCCGGTGCACATGGCCACTGTCCCATCGGCCATCTAAACAGGATGTGGCAGTAACCTCTGCCTGCCTGTTCCCTCCTGTATCCTGTTTATTTTGCTGTATCCCCTCTTCGACACTTCCCTGTCACCTTGGGGAGAACATTCCAGGACCCATAAAACTTCTTTCATACACCACTTCCAAGACCCCACCTTGACCTCTGGTGAGTAAGTGCCGTCCTGTAATGTTATGTGCTTCTAGGGGAACTCATCCTCTGAAGGAACGTATGACTGGAGAGGAAGTCATTGTAGTCTAGGGACATGTGCAGTAGATAAGACACGGACATAGCTATGGGGTCCTGAGGGGTTACTTGTCCTTGAAGCACGATGGGCCCCAAAAGTTCCTCTGCCTCGTGTGTGTGTAAAAATGCTTTTCAATGGAAATGATCCTCAATGTCATTACTATACACAATTTACCCCTCATGTGTCTTATAAGTCGACAGGCCAGGGTACACATGATCCTCATGCCTTCAAGGGGTACTCCACTGGCCAGTGTTCGGAACTTTTAGTACGGCCGTCACGCCCCCTCCCATAGACTTGCATTGAGGGGGCGTGGTGTGATGTCACAAGGGTGCGTGGCTGACCCCTGCGGTGCGTAGACAGCGTTCGGAACTAAATGTTCCGAACACTGGCTAGTGGAGTACCCCTTTCAGGTCTCCTCTTGAGTTTTGAGGAGAGTTTTGGTCCCAGTCCCCTAAGAACCCAGAACTGGTGAAGATCCCAAAGCAGTAACAGGGATGGTGACAGGGACCAGAAGAACCCTCTAAGATGTCAAATGTTTATAATTCCAAAATAGCCGACAATCCACCATCTAACATAACACTAGTTGTTGGACATTTTATGAGTTGTGTGGGAAATGACAAGACCATCGTCAACTGTTAAATTAATATTTATTATCATTGAACCATCAGAATATATTCTACATGTACATAAAGGTCGTCTGCTGGGGGCATCAGTCTCATATGAGTCCAGGAGAAGCCTCTGCGGCAGTAACAGAAGGAGATGACAAATCTTCTGGGGGACAAGAATCAGGCGCCCGCCATCCCCTATAGTTGGCATCTTGATGATGTGGGTGTAATATACATACGGTGGGGTCTCATGTCCATGATTTTATGATTTCTCCACCCTTTACTTCCTTGTTAGCTGTGACCCTAGCCACGTATAGCTGCGGGCATCTAGAGCTGTGTATCTTCTTCTCCATTACCTAATCCACCACTAGAAGGTCTCGAAGTGCTTCTTTGCCGATGGCTGAACCTACTCAAAGTTCTGCGACCAAACTGGGAGGCCCTGGAGAGACTGATATTTAGGCAGCGGGTGTCTCGGGTGAGGCCAATCTCAGAGAAAAAGCCTGGAGCGCTCCGGCAAGGAGGCAAAGCATCGGCACCTTCTAAGTCGTGGAGGACACCCAAGATCTGGTGCCTGGAGCTGGGGTCCCACAAGCCTCGGACATCCAGTAGAGAAGACAGATGACGCTTCCTGAGAAAAGACCTTAAAGTGGTCATCAAGAGGGAAAAGAGAAAGCATATACAGCAATAACAAAATACAGCCGCCATGTTTATTTCCTATCCGGATCATGTACTGACCTGAAGTCTGGGAAGTCGGACACCAGCATCCCCACCTCCATCTGGATAGACGCTGTATCCTCCAGGACAAGGATCTCAGTAAGACGAGGAATGACCTGGTCCAGGGTGGCTTGGGGAGATTCCTAAGAGCAGAGGACATGTTCCACTATTGGGTGTTGGCCATCGTGTATTATGATCGGGAAGCCTTTAGGACTACGACTTAGGATCTCAGCTAGAGAAGTCATCACTTACCAACTTGCTGAAGATCTGCCCCAGTTGCTTAGACTCTTCTCTCAGTTTGGCGGCCACTTTCCTCCTGGCCTTGGAGGTGGTGCAGGACATTTTGCCTTGTATCAGGGGGCGAACCAGTTCCAGCACAATCCTGCGATGAAGCTCTGATATGGCAGCCTGGGGACAAGAGCAGAACATCATCAATCCATCATCTCAGCGATGGCCATAATGGACTATAGTGCCCATTATTAACCCCTGAGTACACATACGTGGTAAGGTCCTGGGCTCAGTTTACGTAAGGCAGATGTGCGTTCCCCCAAAATGGATACAATCCCTTCGCAGGCCTCTGAATTGTTCAACCATCGCCGCCCCAGGAGCTTCTTGGAAAATGGCTGTTGTATGTTGGGTTACCAAAAAAGAAAGAGATCTAATTGTAATAAAAAGCTCAAAGGGGGTACTCCACTGGCCAGCTTTCGGAAGTAAATGTTCTGAACGCTGTTTACGCGCTGTGGGGGTCGGCCACACTCCTCGTGAATGGCCAATAACCTGATGAAGAGGGGGTCCCGCCCCTCAAAACGCGTTGTCTGAAACTACCTTGTTACTTTTTATTTGCTTTTGGTATTTGTTTTTATTTTGGGCCAATAAAGCCTTCCTTTTTGTGTCTATATCTGAGTTTATCTGGAGAAGCACCTGTATTTAGCAGTCATTTAGGATATCTACTAAATTTTCTCCAGGGCCACTGCAGAGGACCACGGCACCCTGACGGGCAGCACTCCACATTGATGTGTCACAAGCAAGTGACAATAGGCGATTTACTGTGTTGTGCTCGCAATACAACACCAAAAGGTGAGCACGCCTCTTTCTTTGTCCCATATTGTACCTACTAGTGATAACCGCACATAGCTGCGCATTTGTTTGTGTTTCTTTTTCTTTTACCTTTCTACAACCCTTGTGACATCACGGACACACCCCCTCAATGCAAGTCAATGGGAGAGGACGTGACTCCCAACGGGAGTCACGCCCCTCCCATTGACTTGCATTGAGGGGGCGTGGCCATGATGTCAGGAGGGGCGTGGCCGACCCCCGAAGTGCCAAAACAGTGCTCGGAACATTTGCTTCCGAACGCTGGTCAGTAGAGTACCCCTTTAACAACAACAAAAAAAAAAAACTAAAGATCTCTGTATACCATCCAAATGTAAGATAACAGGACACATATCTGGCCAGAAGTGAGCCAAGCCAATGAGACCACGGGACCGTACCTTTATGTCTAGCAGAATCAGGTCAGAGATGGCCCGAGTGGCGAGAGCCGTGATCCGGTCCAGGGACCCCTCAGCCTGACCCTGAAGATCCGCTCCATCTCCCTTAGCTAGTTGCGTCATGCGACTCGTAAATTCCCTAAGAATAAAGTTTACAAAATAAGACGCTGAAAGACTTAATTTATTTTTATATAAGGAATTCATTCTGTTTAGTCAAGAAATGGATTGTGGAGTGTACATTTTATCATGCACACTCACCATCATTAGAACTTTCACCACACCTACAGCGCCAAAAAATAAAAAAAAATAAAAAATACGGACACAAAAAAATAAAATTCTGGACATTGGAAAAATTATCTATTGTAGACTATCCAGGAATTATGATTGGTTGGCAACTCTGACTGTGCAGTACATTTTCTATATCAGTGATGTTATGTATTAGCTGTACTCTGCTCACCCTGTTAAGTGGTTGCACTGTGCTGTTCATTGACATCTATATCATTCATGTTATGTTTTTGGTTGTCATCTGCTCCTCCTGTCATTAGGTGGCACTGTTCTTTACGTTGTCCATATTAGTGATGTTATATATTGGTTATGATCTGCTCCTCCTGTTATTAGGTGTTGCTGTGCTGTATATTTTCTATATCAGTGATGTTATGTATAGGTTGTGATCTGCTCCTCCTGTTATTAGGTGTTGCTGTGCTGTATATTTTCTGTATCAGTGATGTTATGTATAGGTTGTGATCTGCTCCTCCTGTCATTAGGTGTTGCTGTGCTGTATATTTTCTGTATCAGTGATGTTATGTATAGGTTGTGATCTGCTCCTCCTGTTATTAGGTGTTGCTTTGCTGTACATTGTATATATCAGTGATGTTATGTATAGGTTGTGATCTGCTCCTCCTGTTATTAGGTGTTGCTGTGCTGTATATTTTCTATATCAGTGATGTTATGTATTGGTTATGATCTGCTCCTCCTGTTATTAGGTGTTGTTGTGCTGTATATTTTCTATATCAGTGATGTTATGCATAGGTTATGATCTGCTCCTCCTGTTATTAGGTGTTGCTGTGCAGTATATTTTCTATATCAGTGATGTTATGTATTGGTTGTCATCTGCTCTTCTGGTCATTAGGTGTTGCTGTGCTGTACATTGTTTCACTAATGTTATGTATTGGTTGTGATCTGCTCCTCCTGTTATTAGGTGTTGCTGTGTTGTATATTTTCTATATCAGTGATGTTATGTATCGGTTATGATCTGCTCCTCCTGTCATTAGGTGTTGCTGTGCTGTATATTTTCTATATCAGTGATGTTATGTATTGGTTATGATCTGCTTGTCCTGTTATTAGGTGTTGCTGTGCTGTATATTTTCTATATCAATGATGTTATGTATTGGTATTGATCTGCTCCTCCTGTTATTAGGTGTTGCAGTGCTGTATATTGTGTATATCAGTGATGTTATGTATTGGTTGTGATCTGATCCTCCTGTTAATAGGTAGTGATGTGCTGTACATTGTCTATATCAGTGATGTTATGTATAGGTTATGATCTGCTCCTCCTGTCATTAGGTGTTGCTGTGCTGTATATTTTCTATATCAGTGATATGTATAGGTTATGATCTGCTCCTCCTGTCATTAGGTGTTGCTGTGCTGTATATTGTGTATATCAGTGATGTTATGTATTGGTTGTTATCTGATCCTCCTATTAATAGGTAGTGATGTGTTGTACATTGTCTATATCAGTGATGTTATGTATAGGTTGTGATCTGCTCCTCCTGTTATTAGGTGTTGCTGTGCTGTATATTTTCTATATCAGTGATGTTATGTATAGGTTGTGATCTGCTCCTCCTGTTATTAGGTGTTGCTGTGCTGTATATTTTCTATATCAGTGATGTTATGTATTGGTTATGATCTGCTCCTCCTGTTATTAGGTGTTGCTGTGCTGTATATTTTCTATATCAGTGATGTTATGTATAGGTTGTGATCTGCTCCTCCTGTTATTAGGTGTTGCTGTGCTGTATATTTTCTATATCAGTGATGTTATGTATAGGTTGTGATCTGCTCCTCCTGTTATTAGGTGTTGCTGTGCTGTATATTTTCTATATCAGTGATGTTATGTATTGGTTATGATCTGCTCCTCCTGTTATTAGGTGTTGCTGTGCTGTATATTTGCTATATCAGTGATGTTATGTATTGGTTGTGATCTGCTCCTTCTGTTATTCGGTGTTGCTGTGCTGTATATTTTCTATATCAGTGATGTTATGTATTGGTTATGATCTGCTCCTCCTGTTATTAGGTGTTGCTGTGCTGTATATTTGCTATATCAGTGATGTTATGTATTGGTTGTGATCTGCTCCTTCTGTTATTCGGTGTTGCTGTGCTGTATATTTTCTATATCAGTGATGTTATGTATAGGTTGTGATCTGCTCCTCCTGTTATTAGGTGTTGCTGTGCTGTATATTTTCTGTATCAGTGATGTTATGTATTGGTTATGATCTGCTCCTCCTGTTATTAGGTGTTGCTGTGCTGTATATTTGCTATATCAGTGATGTTATGTATTGGTTGTGATCTGCTCCTTCTGTTATTCGGTGTTGCTGTGCCGTATATTTTCTATGTTGTTCTAGGATGAGGCTGGATTTTTTCCTTGTTTCTCCTTATCCTTATTTGAGGTTTGTATTTACCTTCACCTGATAGAGTGGGGTTCACTCACCGGAATGGGGGGCAGCAGTTGACGATGCTGATGATGCAGAAGATGAAGGCCTCGGTGGTCTCTGTTAACCCTTCCTGCTCTATGTAAAATCTCTCTACAGACTTGTGGAACCTGGTTGAAGAGACAAGAGAAGGAGTGAAGGAAGACTTATGAATAAGGCCTGTGATCTAAGACCTGTGACCTATGACCTTTGACATATAACCAGTAATCTGTGAACTATGATGGATTCCAATGTAAATGTAGAGAATTTCTAAACTTTGGGGACAGAGATCATGTCCACTGTCCCGGCCTCACAATCACAGCCCAAAATGTCGAGAGTCCCAAATACCTGCTCAGGAATTCGGAGAAGCAGCCAAGGCAGGACATAGACACCATAATCCCGAAACCTTCACTGATCACAGGCGCGCGGTCAATGTTTGGCTTCATAATCTAATGGGAAGAGGAAGAGAGGTCAGAGATCAGAGAATGGAGAGAGATCAGAGAATAGACAGCAGACAGAGAACAAAGAATTGACAGTGGTCAGAGAATAGGAATTAGAGATTGGAAAGTGGTCAGGGAATGGAGATCAGAGAATGGACAGTGGTCAGAGGACAGAGAATAGACAGTGGTCAGAGAGCAACAAGAGAACAGTGGTCAGAAAACAGAGAATGGGCAGAGGTCTGAGTACAGAAAATGGTCAGTGGTCAGTAAGAGAACAGTGGTCTGAAAACAGAGAATGGACAGGAGTCAAAGAATGGAGATCAGAGAATGAACAGCGGTCAGAGAACAGATGATGGACAGTGGTCAGAGAACAGATGATGGACAGCGGTCAGAGAACAGATGATGGACAATGATCAGAGAACAGATGATGGACAATGATCAGAGAACAGATGATGGACAATGGTCAAAGAAGAGATGATGGACAATGATCAGAGAACAGATGATGGACAGCGGTCAGAGAACAGATGATGGACAGCGGTCAGAGAACAGATGATGGACAGCGGTCAGAGAACAGATGATGGACAGCGGTCAGAGAACAGATGATGGACAGCGGTCAGAGAACAGATGATGGACAGGGGTCAGAGAACAGATGATGGACAGGGGTCAGAGAATAGATGATGGACAGGGGTCAGAGAACAGATGATGGACAGCGGTCAGAGAACAGATGATGGACAGCGGTCAGAGAACAGATGATGGACAGCGGTCAGAGAACAGATGATGGACAGCGGTCAGAGAACAGATGATGGACAGCGGTCAGAGAACAGATGATGGACAGGGGTCAGAGAACAGATGATGGACAGGGGTCAGAGAATAGATCATGGACAGGGGTCAGAGAACAGATGATGGACAGGGGTCAGAGAACAGATGATGGACAGGGGTCAGAGAACAGATGATGGACAGAGGTCAGAGAACAGATGATGGACAGCGGTCAGAGAACAGATGATGGACAGCGGTCAGAGAACAGATGATGGACAGCGGCCAGAGAACAGATGATGGACAGCGGCCAGAGAACAGATGATGGACAGCGGCCAGAGAACAGATGATGGACAGCGGCCAGAGAACAGATGATGGACAGCGGCTAGAGAACAGATGATGGACAGCGGCCAGAGAACAGATGATGGACAGCGGCCAGAGAACAGATGATGGACAGCGGCCAGAGAACAGATGATGGACAGCGGCCAGAGAACAGATGATGGACAGCGGCCAGAGAACAGATGATGGGCAGCGGTCAGAGAACAGATGATGGACAGCGGTCAGAGAACAGATGATGGACAGGGGTCAGACAACAGATGATGGACAGGGGTCAGAGAACAGATGATGGACAGGGGTCAGAGAACAGATGATGGACAGGGGTCAGAGAACAGATGATGGACAGGGGTCAGAGAACAGATGATGGACAGGGGTCAGAGAACAGATGATGGACAGGGGTCAGAGAACAGATGATGGACAGGGGTCAGAGAACAGATGATGGACAGGGGTCCGAGAACAGATGATGGACAGGGGTCCGAGAACAGATAATGGACAGCGGTCAGAGAACAGATAATGGACAGCGGTCAGAGAACAGATGACGAACAGCGGTAAGAATAGACAGTGGTCAGAGAGCAACAAGAGAACAGTGGTCAGAAAACAGAGAATGGGCAGAGGTCTGAGTACAGAAAATGGTCAGTGGTCAGTAAGAGAACAGTGGTCTGAAAACAGAGAATGGACAGGAGTCAAAGAATGGAGATCAGAGAATGGACAGTGGTCATAGAATAGCTGATGGACAGGGGTCAGAGAACAGATGATGGACAGGGGTCAGAGAACAGATGATGGACAGTGGTCAGAGAACAGATGATGGACAATCATCAGAGAACAGATGATGGACATCGGTCAGAGAAAAGATGATGGACAGAGGTCAGAGAACAGATGATGGACAGCGGTCAGAGAACAGATGATGGACAGGGGTCAGAGAACAGATGATTGACAGGGGTCAGAGAACAGATGATGGACAGTGGTCAGAGAACAGATGATGGACAGCGGTCAGAGAACAGATGATGGACAATCATCAGAGAACAGATGATGGACATCGGTCAGAGAAAAGATGATGGACAGAGGTCAGAGAACAGATGATGGACAGCGGTCAGAGAACAGATGATGGACAGTGGTCAGTGAACGGATGATGGACAGCAGTCAGAGAACAGATGATGGACAGCGGTCAGAGAACAGATGATGGACAGGGGTCAGAGAACAGATGATGGACAGCGGTCAGAGAACAGATGATGGACAGGGGTCAGAGAACAGATGATGGACAGTGGTCAGAGAACAGATGATGGACAGGGGTCAGAGAACAGATGATGGACAGGGGTCAGAGAACAGATGATTGACAGGGGTCAGAGAACAGATGATTGACAGGGGTCAGAGAACAGATGATGGACAGGGGTCAGAGAACAGATGATGGACAGTGGTCAGAGAACAGATGATGGACAATGGTCAGAGAACAGATGATGGACAGGGGTCAGAGAACGGATGATTGACAGGGGTCAGAGAACGGATAATGGACAGGGGTCAGAGAACAGATGATGGACAGTGGTCAGAGAACAGATGATGGACAGGGGTCAGAGAACAGATGATGGACAGGGGTCAGAGAACAGATGATGGACAGGGGTCAGAGAACAGATGATGGACAGGGGTCAGAGAACAGATGATTGACAGGGGTTAGAGAACAGATGATGGACAGAGGTTAGAGAACGGATGATTGACAGGGGTCAGAGAACGGATGATTGACAGGGGTCAGAGAAAGGATGATTGACAGGGGTCAGAGAACGGATGATTGACACTGGTCACAGACTAGGGATGTACCTGGATAATTCTTCCGCTGAAGCCTGAATGCAGATCCTCGTTCCTCATCGTCTGCATCCAGCGATCTTGTTCTACCTTTAGTTCTTCCTCCAGTCGGTGTGAAATGCGATGCTGTATGAGGCTGACGTACTGCTGCTCCAACATGGTCCGGGTGTCACTGGTCAGCAGGGGCCCCAACTCATAAGGGTTAATGATTGGGGAGATCTCTGGTCTGGATAGGATATCCCTGTATAAAGACAATCACTATTTTTTCTTCTATCCCTTATATATCCAGCCCGTTCCCCCCCCCCCCCCCGTCTCCCCGAGCCGGACCCCCCCACTTGTCCTTCACCTTACCTGCAGTAGACATTACTGTTCCAGTCTAGAATAAAGTAGATGTCATTGGTCTCCAGATCCCGTTGGGTGGCTGCACTGAGCCAGTCGGCTACTCCTCGGTGGTAGGCGGAAAGGTAGATCCTGAAAACCTCAAAGTCCCTGGGGTAGGAACAAACCTGGAAGAGAAGAGACATCCACCACTCATGTCTGTTCCAGGTTATAGGATGTAGCAGGGGCCCCGCACTATGCAGGTGTAATGGCCGCACTATGCAGGTGTAATGGCCGCACTATGCAGGTGTAATGGCCGCACTATGCAGGTGTAATGGCCGCAACCTAAATAAATCTCCCTCTAAAGCAGTGTCTCAAACTGTGGCCCTCTAGATGTTGCAAAACTTCAACTCCCAGCATGCCCGGACAGCCGTTGGCTGTCCGGGCATGCTGGGAGTTGAATTTTTGCAAAATCTGGAGGGCCACAGCTTGAGACCACTGATCTAAAGGTTCTCATTCATGCACCAGTGGCGTACATAGAAAAAAGGGGGCCCCATAGCAAATATCACAATGGGCCTCCTATGATGGCGCTGATTTTACCCCCCAGGGCAGATGCGTCTGGCGTTTATTACCCCTTTGCTTTCTATGACCCATTGGTCAATACCAAACTCCATTAAGGGGGTACTCCACTGGAAAAAATAAATGTTTAAATCAACTGGTGCTAGAAAGAAAGGGGTTATCCAGGAAAAACTTTTTATATATTATATATATATATATATATATATGAACTGGCTTCAGAGAGTTAAACAGATTTGTAAATTACTTCTATTAAAAAAATCTTAATCCTTTCAGTACTTATGAGCTGCTGAAGTTGAGTTGTTCTTTTCTGTCTAAGTGCTCTCTGATGACACGTGTCTCAGGAACCGCCCAGTTTAGAAGCAACTCCCCATAGCAAACCTCTTCTACTCTGTGCAGTTCCCGAGACAAGCAGAGATGTCAGCAGAGAGCACTGTTGCCAGACAGAAAACAACAACTCAACTTCAGCAGCTGATAATTATTGAAAGGATTAAGATTTTTTAATAGAAGTAATTTACAAATCTGTTTAACTTTCTGGAGCCAGTTGATATAAAAAAAAAAAGTTTTTTTTCCCGGAATACCCCTTTAAACAGATTTGTAAATTACTTCTATTTAAAAATCTTAATCCTTCCAGTACTTATCAGCTGCTGTATGCTCCACAGGAAGTTCTTTACTTTTTGAATTTCCTTTCTGTCTGACCACAGTGCTCTCTGCTGACACCTCTGTCCATGTCAGGAACTGTCCAAAGTACAAGCAAATCCCCATAGCAAACCTCTCCTGCTCCGGACAGTTCCTGATACGGACAGAGGTGTCAGCAGAGAGCACTGTGGTCAGACAGAAAGGAAATTCAAAAAGAAAAAAACTTTCCCTGTAGTATACAGCAGATGATGAAGTACTGGAAGGCTTAAAGGGGTACTCCCGTGGAAAACTTCTTTTTTTTAATCAACTGGTGCCAGAAAGTTAAACAGATTTGTAAATCACTTCTATTAAAAAATCTTAATCCTTCCAGTACTTTTTAGGGGCTGTATACTAAAGAGAAATCCAAAAGAGAAATGCATTTCCTCTGATGTCATGACCACAGTGCTCGCTGCTGACCTCTGCTGTCCATTTTAGAAACTGTCCAGAGCAGCATATGTTTGCTATGAGGATTTTCTCCAGCTCTGGACAGTTCCTAAAATGGACAGCAGAGGTTGGCAGAGAGCACTGTGGTCATGACATCAGAGGAAATGCATTTCTTTTTTTAGATTTCTCTTTAGTATACAGCCCCTAAAAAGTACTGGAAGGATTAAGATTTTTTAATAGAAGTGATTTACAAATCTGTTTAACTTTCTGGCACCAGTTGATTAAAAAAAAAAAAAAGTTTTCCACGGGAGTACCCCTTTAAGATTTTTAAATAGAAATAATTTACAAATCTGTTTAACTCTCTGGCACCAGTTCATTTTCCAGGGGAGTACCCCTTTAATTTGCTGACAATATAATTCCCTAGAGAGAGGAGATCTGGGCAGTTTCTTACCAATAGAAAAAGGAATGGGACCAACCAAGATGGTGCCCCTGGATGACTACCTTCCCACTTACCAGATAGTTCTTCACTGAGGTCAGGTCTTCTACCACAATTCTCTTCACTCGGTCGGCTTGGGACGGCAGGGAACCCATTTTGCCCTCTAGGTTGCTCTTTAGCCTCTGTTGCACGCTGCTCTGCACGGCCTCTGCCCAATGTGCCCTCATGTTCTTTTTGCCGTGAGGGTTTTCCCGGGCCTCCTCCTGCTGGATGACACCGATGACCTCATCCAGTTTCAGGTGTTTCCCTTTATTGTTGAGGGACTCTTCCACCACTGCCCACATCTCCTTCATCAGGGCCTCGTACAGCAGTGTCACATCTTTGGCCTGTCGGCCTGGACTCTTCAGGCCCACAGGACTCAGCTCTCCGTCACATTCGGCTTCGAGTTCTATAATATGCTGGTCGGCTGAGCGCAATTCCCGCCGCTGGATGAGCTGAAGGATTTCCAGAACTAGATCAAGGAGAAGGGGAGAAGACTTAGTGGAGAAAAGTTTTATACATTGACCCCAGGGGTTATGTCAAGACAATAGGAAAATGGAAGACGTCCAGCACCAGGAAGGCAGGTAAAAACGTGTTTATTGAGGTACAAAAATAACAAACAGCATATAGAGGAGCGTAGTGCCTACGCGTTTCAGGCTAATGAGCCCTTAGTCATGGCATAAAAACTTTACAACACTGTGTCCTTTTATAACAGAATTCAATTGCATCAACACTTAAGTTCTATATATAGAAACGAAGGATGGGTACATAGATAGACCATAATAACTGTTTTACTTCCATTTATTAATACCTTAGTATAAGGTCTTGTCTCAAGTTTAACCCATGAGGCTCCCTCGTGCCCAGCATGAATATCCAGAATGATTCTCTATTAAGAACCATCCTCCTTAAATCTCCACCTCGCCTGGGTCTTCTGACTTTCTCTATGAGTTATTATGGTCTATCCATGTACCCATCCTTCGTTTCTATATATAGAACTTAAGTGTTGGTGTAATTGAATTCTGTAGATTTTCTTGTATACTCGTGTATTGAATACCATGTCTATTTATGCAGGATGGTTTTAGAATTCTGGGATTAATTCCATGCCGCATTTTACAGATGATCCAACACCTTGCCGTTCTGATCATGTGACTTTAATGTGCTTTATTATGAAAGGACACAGTGTTGTAAAGTTTTTATGCCATGACTAAGGGCTCATTAGCCTGAAACGCGTAGGCACTACGCTCCTCTATATGCTAAAAGGACACAGTGTTGTAAAGTTTTTATGCCATGACTAAGGGCTCATTAGCCTGAAATGCGTAGGCACTACGCTCCTCTATTTGCTGTTTGTTATTTTTGTACCTCAATAAATATGTTTTTACCTGCCTTCCTGGTGCTGGACGTCTTCCATTTTCCTACTGTTTGCACGTGGAAGGGAACGCCACCCTGCCGGTCTGCAGCACAGAAGCCAGGACATGGGGATAGAGCAGTATCTTTGTATTATTGTCTATGTCAAGACAATGACCACTATTCTAAAAAAAAAAAAAAAAGAAGAAATCAATGGGCACCCCAATAACTAAAGGTATAAAGGTATGGTATAACCTAGAAGCCTGGAGTGTGGGACGCAGCGTAAAGCATTCCTATTGCCACAACCGGTGCCCCCAATACCAGGCATCATGTCCCCCAAATCTGCTCCCTCTACTGGTGCTGGGCAGGTGAGCCCACCTCCTAGTCAGCTGTAGTTCCAATGCCCACAGTCTATGGAGTATAAAGAAGCAGTAAAAAAGATTGGGGCGCTCTCTCGTGGGTGATGGGGGCATGGTGGAGTTGTCAGAAACCACTGCACTCTGGGTGGTGTGATGTCCCGCTGAGGTTATCAACGGTGACAGCACCTCACCTGGCGAGTGTGAAGTGGAAGGTAGTAGCAGCAGTTGTGCTGCTCGAGACCCCCTGTCCGTGACCGCGAAGGGGTACGTAAATAATGAAACCAGGAAAAGGAGAGTAGAAAAAGTGGGGGGTCCTAGACGAGCGCTACTGCTGGAATAAAAGGATTCGGAAAGCCAATAAAGCACAGGACAGTTTATTGTGGTTTAGAACAATCGGACAACGCGTTTCGGCACCAGCATGTGCCTTCTTCAGGTCCATAAAACAAATGCGCTTTCTTCATGGTGGTCGCCATCTTGAGACAGTCTATGGATGATCTTTAGAGGAATTTACCAGCTGTTATACATGGCAAAAGTGGTGGGAAGGCGACAGCACGACAGGGTCCGAAATACTTGGCTGTGGGTAAGGCCCAGTCTACGCAGGGACTAAAAGTCACGGGAATATCATGATTACAATGTGACTTCAACTATCCAATCCGGGAAATAAAGTTATAAGTAATTTAAAGGAGTAATCCCTTGATAGACACATTGGGGGGGGGGGGGGGGGGGGGGTATTTATCAATTTTGCCTGTCGACCGTTTCGTTTCTTTTTACCCTTTTTTTTTTTTTTCACTTTGGTTTTCGTGGACATGCACGAAATTTATCATTTGGTGCAAGTTGTTAGTAATTTTGGCTCAAATGTTGAAATCGGCCGTTCGCAGCGCATTTTACACAGAAGTTACCACCACAGAGGACGCATATTTTACCCTGTAGAGCAGCCATTTCGGAGTCCCTCCTGCAGTATATCAGCAAGTGACGTGAGTTATTTTCTTTTGTGGGGTTTATAGTCACCATGTGAAATGGATTTTATTTTCAACTTGGGTAGTTTTTTTTTGTTTTTTTTTTTTACTTTAGTGCAGTGGTCTCCAACCTGCGGACCTCCAGATGTTGCAAAACTACAATTCCCAGCATGCCCGGACAGCCGTTGGCTGTCCGGGCATGCTGGGAGTTGTAGTTTTGCAACATCTGGAGGTCCGCAGGTTGGAGACCACTGCTTTAGTGCTTTACCTTTCCTGAACCTGTGCGGCCATGTCCAATGCTGGCTCAACGGAGGGTGAAGGTCCTCAGAGACAACTATGTCGCAGGATAGTATTGAGCAGCCATGGAGGCGTCGCTGCTTTCACCCAAAAAATTTATTTTGACGCCTTTACATTTTCTGACACTGCTAAGTGTGTTTTCCATGTACAAAATTTCTTGGCGGGGATTTGCGGCAAAAAAAAAAAACGGGATTTGCGCCAAAATTGCGCCAAAGAATGATTGGCGCATATTACTGACTAAAGTTAAAGTCACACACAGGACCGTGTGATTTTGAGAAAGTTGTAAAAATGACAGTGGAGAAGAAGCACCAAACTTTGGCGTAAAAAAGACACTGCGCCAAAGTTACGTGAAAAAAACCCCACATAAATCCTTTGATAAATACCCCCCATTATCCAAAGGATAGAGAATAAGATGTCTGAACGTGGGGGTCCGGCATTTTGTTCAGAACACTAGGTTTGGGAGGCTGTGGTCGTGACGTCCCCTCCGTTCATGTCTATGAGAGAAGGCGGGACAGCCTCCTATAGACATGAATTTGAGGCGGGGTGGTCTGACGTCGTGCACCTTTCATAGACATGAATTGAGGGGTGCGGTGTGACGTCACGAGGGGGCGTGTCATGATGCCATGGCCTCCCAAAACCAGCGTCATCAACATAATGTTCAGAACGCCGGGTGTCTGCACTGAGATCGCAGGGGTCCCAGAGGCCGGATCCCCGCAATCAGACATCTTATCGTCTCCTTCATTCATGTCTTGCAATTGAGTACCCCGATAAGGAAATTTCCTCCCGAGGCAAGGTCGATGTTGTTACCTCCATTGAGAATGACAAGACTGCCCTGTAGCCTGAGCCTAACCAGGACAACAGACTCTGTGTACGTCCGCCGGCATACATTAGGGGGTGAATTTGTGCCTTGGTGGTGAATTTCCTATGTGAAAATGTTCAGCGCCATCTTATAAGCAGGAAGAGCTGAGCAGATTGATATATGGTTCAATGTAACTTTTTAATTGCAATCTTAGCTCATTCTGGACTAGGAGTCCAGTGGGCGGGGTCACATTAGGGGGTGAATTTGTGCCTTGGTGGTGAATTTCCTATGTGAAGATGTTCAGCGCCATCTTATAAGCAGGAAGAGCTGAGCAGATTGATATATGGTTCAATGTAAACTTCTTAATTGCAATCTTAGCTCATTCTGGACTAGGAGTCCAGTGGGCGGGGTCACTCAAGGATTGCCAACTTTATTAATTTTTTGTGTACTTTATTTTGAAGTTGGCCATATTGTCTGAGATTCTGCTCTGTTAACAGCATTTATAGATATGCTTTACAGCAGCATCGTGGGCGATAGGAATAAATAGACAGATTGGTTCTATGGGAGAGTGTTGTGGGCGTGCTCTATGATCAGTACAGGGGTCACTGTGCAGGGAGGGAGGGGGAGGAGAGGAGTGTCGCCTGTTGGGAATGTCGGATTTTGTGTTATCTCTAAGTGTCACCTTTCATTGTGTCCTTGGTTAAGATGATAAGGAGGAGAATGCGGAGAAGTGGTCTCTGCACAACAGGAAGTGTCAGTCTATGAGGAGAATAAGTGGCCAGAGGAATTCACATGAGGAGGGGGAGGAGGAGGGTACCTCTAATTCTACAACAGGACCTGTTACTGGAGATGGCATTATTATAGATATAACTGGAGATGATATTACTATAGATATAACTGGGGATGGTATTACTATAGATATAACTGGGGATGGTATTACTATAGATATAACTGGAGATGGTATTATTATAGATATAACTGGGGATGGTATTACTATAGATATAACTGGGGATGGTATTACTATAGATATAACTGGAGATGGCATTATTATAGATATAACTGGGGATGGTATTACTATAGATATAACTGGGGATGGTATTACTATAGATATAACTGGGGATGGTATTACTATAGATATAACTGGGGATGGTATTACTATAGATATAACTGGGGATGGTATTACTATAGATATAACTGGCGATGGTATTATTATAGATATAACTGAAGAAAATATTACTATAGATATAACTGGAGATGGTATTACTATAGATATAACTGGGGATGGTATTACTATAGACATAACTGGGGATGGTATTATTATAGATATAACTGGAGAAGATATTACTATAGATATAACTGGAGAAGGTATTACTATAGATATAACCGGCGATGGTATTACTATAGATATAACTGGAGATGGTATTACTATAGATATAACCGGGGATGGTATTATTATAGATATAACTGGAGATGGTATTACTATAGATATAACTGGAGATGGTATTACTATAGATATAACTGGAGATGGTATTACTATAGATATAACTGGGGATGGTATTATTATAGATATAACTGAAGAAAATATTACTATAGATATAACTGGGGATGGTATTACTATAGATATAACTGGAGATGGTATTACTATAGATATAACTGGGAATGGTATTACTATAGATATAACTGGAGATGGTATTACTATAGATATAACTGGGGATGGTATTATTATAGATATAACTGAAGAAAATATTACTATAGATATAACTGGGGATGGTATTACTATAGATATAACTGCTGATGGTATTACTATAGATATAACTGGAGATGGTATTACTATAGATATAACTGGAGATGGTATTACTATAGATATAACTGGGGATGGTATTACTATAGATATAACTGGGGATGGTATTATTATAGATATAACTGGAGATGGTATTACTATAGATATAACTGGAGATGGTATTACTATAGATATAACTGGAGATGGTATTACTATAGATATAACTGGAGATGGTATTACTATAGATATAACTGGAGATGGTATTACTATAGATATAACTGGAGATGGTATTATTATAGATATAACTGGGGATGGTATTACTATAGATATAACTGCTGATGGTATTACTATAGATATAACTGGAGATGGTATTACTATAGATATAACTGGAGATGGTATTACTATAGATATAACTGGGGATGGTATTACTATAGATATAACTGGGGATGGTATTATTATAGATATAACTGGAGATGGTATTACTATAGATATAACTGGAGATGGTATTACTATAGATATAACTGGAGATGGTATTACTATAGATATAACTGGAGATGGTATTACTATAGATATAACTGGAGATGGTATTACTATAGATATAACTGGAGATGGTATTACTATAGATATAACCTGGGATGGTATTACTATAGATATAACTGGAGATGGTATTACTATAGATATAACTGGGAATGGTATTACTATAGATATAACTGGAGATGGTATTACTATAGATATAACTGGAGATGGTATTACTATAGATATAACTGGAGATGGTATTACTATAGATATAACTGGAGATGGTATTATTATAGATATAACTGGGGATGGTATTACTATAGATATAACTGGGGATGGTATTATTATAGATATAACTGGGGATGGCATTATTATAGATATAACTGGGGATGGTATTACTATAGATATAACTGGGGATGGTATTACTATAGATATAACTGGGGATGGTATTACTATAGATATAACTGGGGATGGTATTATTATAGATATAACTGAAGAAAATATTACTATAGATATAACTGGGAATGGTATTACTATAGATATAACTGGGGATGGTATTATTATAGATATAACTGAAGAAAATATTACTATAGATATAACTGGGGATGGTATTACTATAGATATAACTGGGGATGGTATTACTATAGATATAACTGGAGATGGTATTACTATAGATATAACTGGGAATGGTATTACTATAGATATAACTGGGGATGGTATTACTATAGATATAACTGGAGATGGTATTACTATAGATATAACTGGAGATGGTATTACTATAGATATAACTGGGGATGGTATTATTATAGATATAACTGGGGATGGTATTACTATAGATATAACTGGAGATGGTATTACTATAGATATAACTGGAGATGGTATTACTATAGATATAACTGGGGATGGTATTACTATAGATATAACTGGGGATGGTATTACTATAGATATAACTGGGGATGGTATTATTATAGATATAACTGAAGAAAATATTACTATAGATATAACTGGGGATGGTATTACTATAGATATAACTGGGGATGGTATTACTATAGATATAACTGCTGATGGTATTACTATAGATATAACTGCTGATGGTATTACTATAGATATAACTGCTGATGGTATTACTATAGATATAACTGGAGATGGTATTACTATAGATATAACTGGAGATGGTATTACTATAGATATAACTGGGGATGGTATTACTATAGATATAACTGGGGATGGCATTACTATAGATATAACTGGCGATGGTATTACTATAGATATAACTGGCGATGGTATTACTATAGATATAACTGGGGATGGCATTACTATAGATATAACTGGGGATGGCATTACTATAGATATAACCGGCGATGGTATTACTATAGATATAACTGGGGATGGCATTACTATAGATATAACTGGCGATGGTATTACTATAGATATAACCGGGGATGGTATTACTATAGATATAACTGGGGATGGTATTATTATAGATATAACTGAAGAAAATATTACTATAGATATAACTGGGGATGGTATTACTATAGATATAACTGGGGATGGTATTACTATAGATATAACTGGGGATGGTATTACTATAGATATAACTGGAGATGGTATTACTATAGATATAACTGGAGATGGTATTACTATAGATATAACTGGAGATGGTATTACTATAGATATAACCGGGGATGGTATTACTATAGATATAACTGGAGATGGTATTACTATAGATATAACTGGGGATGGTATTACTATAGATATAACTGGGAATGGTATTACTATAGATATAACCGGGGATGGTATTACTATAGATATAACTGGGAATGGTATTACTATAGATATAACCGGGGATGGTATTACTATAGATATAACCGGGGATGGTATTACTATAGATATAACTGGGGATGGTATTACTATAGATATAACTGGGGAACATTCATGTGTTCTTGATGGCGAGAGGAGAAATATCCCTTTAAAACTGAGAGTGTCGGGCAAACCAACATACCTGACCCTCTATCTGCTGTAAGGCCACATGGCCGGTTGGGCAGAAGTTGGCTTGTTTGTCCAACTTGACTTGTAAAGTGTGAGCAGCACCTGTGTGTTCCCATGACTAACAATAGGGACCACGTGACTCACCAGAGAGGGGCTCTCGAGGTTTCTCTGCTTCTCGGATAACCTCATTGCTTTCAGGAACCACCTCCACCATGGACTCCCGCCGAGATCGGTTCCCTGAGTTTACTCCACTGCCACCAAGCCATAAGAAGGAGAGACGCTTGACTCCTCCCCCAGGACCACCGCCTTCTTCCTCTCCACCCTCCTTTTTGCGTCCGAGAGACAAGAGGCTGACATCTTCCGATCTTCTCCTTCCTCGTCTTTTCTCAGGCGCCCCTTTCACCC
This sequence comes from Hyla sarda, assembly GCF_029499605.1. Classification (NCBI taxonomy): domain Eukaryota; kingdom Metazoa; phylum Chordata; class Amphibia; order Anura; family Hylidae; genus Hyla; species Hyla sarda. Next base: position 173,480,146 of record NC_079197.1, on the reverse strand, counting down.
CTAAAAGACTCTTTCCTCCTTTCCAGAATGGTGAAAGTCCAGCAATTTTCTCAAGTGTTCCTCGACGCTTTGCATCTGATCCCATAGGTTCCCTCTTACCCTCCCCCTCATAATCAAAAAAGGGATTGCCCCCCTCGGGGGCGGGACGGTCCAGCGGGGTGTTCTCTTCAAATGGATTGGGTGCTGTGACTGGCATGGTCTCAGTTCTGAGGAGAAAGAATAAAAGACCTTAAATAGTACCTGTCATGAACTTGTTAAATGTTATAATCCTCCCAGGTCACTGCCCCATCATGATACCACCCCCCGCCTTTATTTTTATTATTTTTTCTACCTTGATATTGTTCTGTATTTTCTTCTCAGTCAGATTCACAGACTGGGAAGGGGCGTTCCCCAGCAGACGTGACATCATCTGAAGCCATACAGGGGAGAACTTCCTCCCTCACTCTGCTACACACAGCCCAGAGCAGTTCAGTGTGAGACGAGCGATGATTGGCTAAGGCTGCACCCCCTCTCCCCCCTCAGCACTCCAGACTGCATTTCCTGATTTTGGACTTCTGCCAGGCCAGCAGGAGTCCAAAGTATATGCAAGAGATGGTGGGAAATGTTCTCTGGACAAGTAGGGAGACACCTAGTGGCAGCTTTTTAGATACAAATAAAACAGAAAACGTCATTTGTTTTAAGCACATTAGAAAGATTTTTTATTTACCATAAGGAGTGCAATAGCAAAACCTTGTTTTAATGACCGTGTCCATTTAAGTCATCTGTTCTCCATCCCTCAAATGATGGAATGACAAAAGGAAGAAAAAGTTCTTCAGCCAGAACACCTATAATTTTGTCCTAAGACCATGGGAGGGGTCACCTGAAGATGGGAACAAGGAAGGACTGCAGAAAGATGGCAGAGACATGGAGGAAGGGTCCAAGAGAAGAAGAGACTGAGAAAAAACAGAATGAAACCCAAAGGTGAAGGAGCAAAAGATCCAAAGAGCAGAGAAGACACCTGGAGGGGATTTATCAATCGTTTCGCACTGAGTTTTGTGTAATTTATGCGCATGTATTTTTGCCTCTATTAATTATTTGCAATTGTTAAAGTGCATTTTAAATCTTATGTAACAGTAAACCAGCGAATCCAGCCTGAGCACTATGCGCCGGCCCAGCAAGGAAGGAGTGAATTAGCGCTAGTTAACTCCTTGGAGTGGTATATATTATACAACCATCTACATGGCTCTATAATGTATACGTTCTCATCACTGGTCCAGGCCTCTTCTTGTGTAGCCCCGCCTTCATCTATAACATCACTAGGGGGCGGAGCTACACAAGAAGAAGCTTACAGCCTAGAACAAGGAGCGGTAATTATGGCTCTGTTAACATTATGCTTTTTTTTGCACAAAGTTAACGGACCCTTTCTGCCAGGGTCTACCCAAACAGGGAGCCTTCAGCTGTTGCTAGAGTACAACTCCCATCAATCCCAGACAGCATTTGGCTATCTAGGAATGATGGGGGTTGTAGTTTAGCAACAGCGAGCCCCCAGCTTACACCAGCTGTACATATATTATATACAGTATATACCCAGGTTATACCAGCATGGTCCATATCACTATATACAGGAGATATATAACTTATACCAGCTGTACATATATATTATATACAGTATATACCAGGTTATACCAGCATGGTCCATATCACTATATACAGGAGATATATAACTTATACCAGCTGTACATATATAATTATATACAGTATATACCCAGGTTATACCAACATGGTCCATATCACTATATACAGGAGATATATAACTTATACCAGCTGTACATATATATTATATACAGTATATACCAGGTTATACCAGCATGGTCCATATCACTATATACAGGAGATATATAACTTATACCAGCTGTACATATATATTATATACAGTATATACCAGGTTATACCAGCATGGTCCATATCACTATATACAGGAGATATATAACTTATACCAGCTGTACATATATAATTATATACAGTATATACCCAGGTTATACCAACATGGTCCATATCACTATATACAGGAGATATATAACTTATACCAGCTGTACATATATATTATATACAGTATATACCAGGTTATAGCAGCATGGTCCATATCACTATATACAGGAGATATATAACTTATACCTGCTGTACATATATATTATATACAGTATATACCAGGTTATACCAGCATGGTCCATATCACTATATACAGGAGATATATAACTTATACCAGCTGTACATATATATTATATACAGTATATACCCAGGTTATACCAGCATGGTCCATATCACTATATACAGGAGATGTATAACTTATACCAGCTGTACATATATATTATATATAGTATATACCCAGGTTATACCAGCATGGTCCATATCACTATATACAGGAGATATATAACTTATACCAGCTGTACATATATATTATATACAGTATATACCCAGGTTATACCAGCATGGTCCATATCACTATATACGGGAGATATATAACTTATACCAGCTGTACATATATAATTATATACAGTATATACCCAGGTTATACCAGCATGGTCCATATCACTATATACAGAGGATATATAACTTATACCAGCTGTACAAATATATTATATACAGTATATACCAGGTTATACCAGCATGGTCCATATCACTATATACAGGAGATATATAACTTATACCAGCTGTACATATATAATTATATACAGTATATACCCAGGTTATACCAGCATGGTCCATATCACTATATACAGGAGATGTATAACTTATACCAGCTGTACATATATATTATATACAGTATATACCCAGGTTATACCAGCATGGTCCATATCACTATATACGGGAGATATATAACTTATACCAACTGTACATATATAATTATATACAGTATATACCAGGTTATACCAGCATGGTCCATATCACTATATACAGGAGATATATAACTTATACCAGCTGTACATATATATTATATACAGTATATACCAGGTTATACCAGCATGGTCCATATCACTATATACAGGAGATATATAACTTATACCAGCTGTACAGATATATTATATACAGTATATACCAGGTTATACCATCATGGTCCATATCACTATATACAGGAGATATATAACTTATACCAGCTGTACATATATATTATATACAGTATATACCCAGGTTATTCCAGCATGGTCTATATCACTATATACAAGAGATATATAACTTATACCAGCTGTACATATATATTATATACAGTATATACCCAGGTTATACCAGCATGGTCCATATCACTATATACGGGAGATATATAACTTATACCAGCTGTACATATATATTATATACAGTATATACCCAGGTTATACCAGCATGGTCCATATCACTATATACGGGAGATATATAACTTATACCAGCTGTACATATATAATTATATACAGTATATACCCAGGTTATACCAGCATGGTCCATATCACTATATACAGGAGATATATAACTTATACCAGCTGTATATATATATATATATATATATATATATATATATATATATTATATACAGTATATACCCAGGTTATACCAGCATGGTCCATATCACTATATACAGGAGATATATAACTTATACCAGCTGTATATATATATATATATATATATATATATATATATATATATATATATTATATACAGTATATACCCAGGTTATACCAGCATGGTCCATATCACTATATACAGGAGATATATAACTTATACCAGCTGTACATATATAATTACATACAGTATATACCCAGGTTATACCAGCATGGCCCATATCACTATATACAGGAGATATATAACTTATACCAGCTGTACAAATATATTATATACAGTATATACCAGGTTTTACCAGCATGGTCCATATCACTATATACAGAGGATATATAACTTATACCAGCTGTACATATATATTATATACAGTATATACCCAGGTTATACCAGCATGGTCCATATCACTATATACAGGAGATATATAACTTATACCAGCTGTACATATATATTATATACAGTATATACCCAGGTTATTCCAGCATGGTCCATATCACTATATACAAGAGATATATAACTTATACCAGCTGTACATATATATTATATACAGTATATACCAGGTTATACCAGCATGGTCCATATCACTATATACAGGAGATGTATAACTTATACCAGCTGTACATATATAATTATATACAGTATATACCCAGGTTATACCAGCATGGTCCATATCACTATATACAGGAGATATATAACTTATACCAGCTGTACATATATATTATATACAGTATACATAACTTATACCAGCTGTACATATATATTATATACAGTATATACCAGGTTATACCAGCATGGTCCATATCACTATATACAGGAGATATATAACTTATACCAGCTGTACATATATAATTATATACAGTATATACCAGGTTATACCAGCATGGTCCATATCACTATATCCAGGAGATATAACTTATACCAGCTGTACATATATATTATATACAGTATATACCCAGGTTATACCAGCATGGTCCATATCACTATATACGGGAGATATATAACTTATACCAGCTGTACATATATAATTATATACAGTATATACCCAGGTTATACCAGCATGGTCCATATCACTATATACAGGAGATATATAACTTATACCAGCTGTACATATATAATTACATACAGTATATACCCAGGTTATACCAGCATGGCCCATATCACTATATACAGGAGATATATAACTTATACCAGCTGTACAAATATATTATATACAGTATATACCAGGTTTTACCAGCATGGTCCATATCACTATATACAGAGGTTATATAACTTATACCAGCTGTACATATATATTATATACAGTATATACCCAGGTTATACCAGCATGGTCCATATCACTATATACGGGAGATATATAACTTATACCAGCTGTACATATATAATTATATACAGTATATACCCAGGTTATACCAGCATGGTCCATATCACTATATACAGGAGATATATAACTTATACCAGCTGTACATATATATTATATACAGTATACATAACTTATACCAGCTGTACATATATATTATATACAGTATATACCAGGTTATACCAGCATGGTCCATATCACTATATACAGGAGATATATAACTTATACCAGCTGTACATATATAATTATATACAGTATATATGCAGGTTATACCAGCATGGTCCATATCACTATATACAGGAGATATATAACTTATACCAGCTGTACATATATATATATATATATATATATATTATACAGTATATACCCAGGTTATACCAGCATGGTCCATATCACTATATACAGGAGATATATAACTTATACCAGCTGTACATATATATATATTATATACAGTATATACCCAGGTTATACCAGCATGGTCCATATCACTATATACAGGAGATATATAACTTATACCAGCTGTACATATATAATTATATACAGTATATACCAGGTTATACCAGCATGGTCCATATCACTATATACAGGAGATATATAACTTATACCAGCTGTACAGATATATTATATACAGTATATAACAGGTTATACCAGCATGGTCCATATCACTATATACAGGAGATATATAACTTATACCTGCTGTACATATATATTATATACAGTATATACCCAGGATATACCAGCATGGTCCATATCACTATATACAGGAGATATATAACTTATACCAGCTGTACATATATATTATATACAGTATATACGCAGGTTATACCAGCATGGTCCATATCACTATATACAAGAGATATATAACTTATACCTGCTGTACATATATATTATATACAGTATATACCAGGTTATACCAGCATGGTCCATATCACTATATACAGGAGATATATAACTTATACCAGCTGTACATATATATTATATACAGTATATACCAGGTTATATCAGCATGGTCCATATCACTATATACAGGAGATATATAACTTATACCAGCTGTACATATCTATTATATACAGTATATACCAGGTTATACCAGCATGGTCCATATCACTATATACAGGAGATATATAACTTATACCAGCTGTACATATATATTATATATAGTATATACCCAGGTTATACCAGCATGGTCCATATCACTATATACAGGAGATATATTACTTATACCAGCTGTACATATATATTATATACAGTATATACCAGGTTATACCAGCATGATCCATATCACTATATACAGGAGATATATAACTTATACCAGCTGTACATATATATTATATACAGTATATACGCAGGTTATACCAGCATGATCCATATCACTATATACAGGAGATGTATAACTTATACCAGCTGTACATATATATTATATATAGTATATACCAGGTTATACCAGCATGGTCCATATCACTATATACATGAGATATATAACTTATACCAGCTGTACATATATTATATACAGTATATACCCAGGTTATACCAGCATGGTCCCTATCACTATATACAGGAGATATATAACTTATACCAGCTGTACATATATATTATATACAGTATATACCCAGGTTATACCAGCATGGTCCCTATCACTATATACAGGAGATATATAACTTATACCAGCTGTACATATATAATTATATACAGTATATACCAGGTTATATCAGCATGGTCCATATCACTATATACAGGAGATATATAACTTATACCATCTGTACATATATTATATACAGTATATACCAGGTTATACCAACATGGTCCATATCACTATATACAGGAGATATATAACTTATACCAGCTGTACATATATATTATATACAGTATATACCAGGTTATACCAGCATGGTCCATATCACTATATACAGGAGATATATAACTTATACCAGCTGTACATATATAATTATATACAGTATATACCCAGGTTATACCAGCATGGTCCATATCACTATATACAGAAGATATATAACTTATACCAGCTGTACATATATATTATATACAGTATATAACCAGGTTATACCATCATGGTCCATATCACTATATACAGAAGATATATAACTTATACCAGCTGTACATATATATTATATACAGTATATAACCAGGTTATACCATCATGGTCCATATCACTATATACAGGAGATATATAACTTATACCAGCTGTACATATATAATTATATACAGTATATACCCAGGTTATACCAGCATGGTCCATATCACTATATACAGGAGATATATAACTTATACCAGCTGTACATATATAATTATATACAGTATATACCCAGGTTATACCAGCATGGTCCATATCACTATATGCAGGAGATATATAACTTATACCAGCTGTACATATATATTATATACAGTATATACGCAGGTAATACCAGCATGGTCCATATCACTATATACAAGAGATATATAACTTATACCTGCTGTACATATATATTATATACAGTATATACCAGGTTATACCAGCATGGTCCATATCACTATATACAGGAGATATATAACTTATACCAGCTGTACATATATATTATATACAGTATATACGCAGGTTATACCAGCATGATCCATAGCACTATATACAGGAGATGTATAACTTATACCAGCTCTACATATATATTATATACAGTATATACCCAGGTGATACCAGCATGGTCCATATCACTATATACAGGAGATATATAACTTATACCAGCTGTACATATATAATTATATACAGTATATACCCAGGTTATACCAGCATGGTCCATATCACTATGTACATGAGATATATAACTTATACCAGCTGTACATATATACAGTATATACCCAGGTTATACCAGCATGGTCCATATCACTATATATAGGAGATATATAACTTATACCAGCTGTACATATATAATTATATACAGTATATACCCAGGTTATACCAGCATGGTCCATATCACTATATACAGGAGATATATAAATTATACCAGCTGTACATATATATTATATACAGTATATACCCAGGTTATACCAGCATGGTCCATATCACTATATACAGGAGATATATAACTTATACCAGCTGTACATATATAATTATATACAGTATATACCAGGTTATACCAGCATGGTCCATATCACTATATACAGGCGATATATAACTTATACCAGCTGTACATATATATTATATACAGTATATACCAGGTTATACCATCATGGTCCATATCACTATATACAGGAGATATATAACTTATACCAGCTGTACATATATAATTATATACAGTATATACCCAGGTTATACCAGCATGGTCCATATCACTATATACAGGAGATATATAACTTATACCAGCTGTACATATATATTATATACAGTATATACCAGGTTATACCATCATGGTCCATATCACTATATACAGGAGATATATAACTTATACCAGCTCTACATATATAATTATATACAGTATATACCCAGGTTATACCAGCATGGTCCATATCACTATATACAGGAGATATATAACTTATACCAGCTGTACATATATATTATATACAGTATATACCAGGTTATACCAGCATGATCCATATCACTACATACAGGAGATGTATAACTTATACAAGCTGTACATATATATTATATACAGTATATACCAGGTTATACCAGCATGGTCCATATCACTATATACAGGAGATGTATACCTTATATCGGGGGTATTTATACCCTGTATTATACTCAGCAATATATCTGATTTTTTTTCCTGTGTTTTCCTTGTATTATGCCCTATATTATACTATGAATTTTATACAGTATTTTGCCTGTATTATACTGTTTTATACCATATTTTAAACCTTACTTTATGCCCTATATTATATCTTGTATTGTGCTTTTATACTCTGCATTATTTCTAGCATTGTACTCAGGTACTTAACCTTGAATTATACCCTGTATTATACTATGAATTATACCCCGTATTATACTATGAATTATACCCTGTATTATACTATGAATTATACCCTGTATTATACTATGAATTATACCCCGTATTATACTATGAATTATACCCCGTATTATACTATGAATTATACCCCGTATTATACTATGAATTATACCCTGTATTATACTATGAATTATGCCCTATATTATACTATGTATTATACCCTGTATTACACCCATTATTATTCCTAAACTATATGAATTATACTATGTATTATACCCTGTATTACACCCATCATTATACTATGTATTATACCCATAATTATTTTATGTATTATACCATGTAGTAGACCCATCATTATTACTGAATTATATGAATTACACTATGTATTATACCCATCATTATATTATGTATTATACCCATCATTATTACACCCTACATTATATTATGTATTATACCCATCATTATTACACCCTACATTATATTATGTATTATACCCATCATTATTACACCCTACATTATATTATGTATTATACCCTACATTATATTATGTATTATACCCTGTATTATACCCTACATGATACTATGTATTATACCCTACATTATATTATGTATTTTACCCTGTATTACACCCATTGTTATGCAATGAATTATACCATGTATTAGACCCATCATTATTCCTGAATTATATGAATTACACTATGTATTATACACTGTATTATACCCATCATTATTATACCCTACATGATACCAGGTATTATACCCTTTATTACACCCATTATAATACTATGTAGTATACCCTATATTATACCCTAAATGATTTTATGTATTATACCCTGTATTGTCCATTTTTCCAGTGATATTTTTTATCACAAGCTATGGGGGCATTTATTTAGTGACACAGCCATCATATTTCTATGGATCTTACAACGCGTTAAAGTCCATTGTGTGATACTCCCCCACGTCCCATCATATCATGGACCTCCTATGGTGGTGATGTCTGTAGATCCACCTCATCTAGACAACACACAGGCCTGGAGAACCATGAAGGCCACAAGGCCTGAGAGAAGAAGCCAAGTCCTGACCGGCATCACATCCGCATAATGTAGACAGAGGCGGAGGTGACATTGTGTCTACACCTCTACAACATACATGGAGGCACACTCACCCAGCTGACACCGCCGACGTCCTGACCTGATCCTACTGCATCTCTCTGCTGTTCCTGCGTGTGTTCAAGTGTGTGGGATATAAATGGAGACAGGAAATCTCCCTTCCCATCCCATCCCATTCCTGTCACCTCTTTCCCCTCCCAATCTACAGGAAACCTTGGCCAGTCTCAAGGAAATGCCAAGGTCTCTTGACCTGGTGGCCGCCATCTTTAAATATATCACTGAGGAAATGAGAGGAATGTAGAGGCACGAAAAACACATTTGGAAATGAAAACAAAGAAAGTGATTGTTTTCCGCTTCTGCCCGGAATCCTCTGCACGTTGGGCCCTTCATCTCAATACCACTTATCTTATATGTGGCCCCGGAGCTGTGGAATCCTTTGTTGTGTCCTCATTGATTCATCTGGATCATTCTGGTCGGCTCTGAGAAGAGTCAGCGGCACCACAAATAGCAGAAACTATGTACTCCGCACATCTGTGGCCTCATGAACCAATACAGGAAAGATTAATATAAAGAAGAAGAGTGTGTTCATAGGTGACGAGCCAAAAATGTCAGGAGTGTGTAAAGTTTATGTGCAGTGTCAGTGGGTCATCTCCTGTGCCTGTTATTTATCAGCATTGTGAGTCAGTGAGTGTCCGTCAGTGTCAGAGGGTTATCTGTAGTATCAGTGAGATATCTGTAGTATCAGTGAGATATCTGTAGTATCAGTGAGATATCTGTAGTATCAGTGATATATCTAGTGTCAGGGGTTTATCTGTAGTATCAGTGAGATATCTGTAGTATCAGTGAGATATCTGTAGTATCAGTGAGATATCTGTAGTATCAGTGAGATATCTGTAGTATCAGGGGGTTATCTGTGGTATCAGTGAGATATCTGTAGTATCAGTGAGATATCTGTAGTATCAGTGAGATATCTGTAGTATCAGTGAGATATCTGTAGTATCAGGGGGTTATCTGTAGTGTCAGTGAGATATCTGTAGTATCAGTGAGATATCTGTAGTATCAGGGGGTTATCTGTGGTATCAGTGAGATATCTGTAGTATCAGGGGGTTATCTGTAGTATCAGTGAGATATCTGTAGTATCAGTGAGATATCTGTAGTATCAGGGGGTTATCTGTAGTATCAGTGAGATATCTGTAGTATCAGTGGGTTATCTGTAGTATCAGGGGGTTATCTGTAGTATCAGTGAGATATCTGTAGTATCAGTGAGATATCTGTAGTATCAGTGAGATATCTGTAGTATCAGTGAGATATCTGTAGTATCAGTGAGATATCTGTAGTATCAGTGAGATATCTGTAGTATCAGTGGGTTATCTGTAGTATCAGGGGGTTATCTGTAGTATCAGTGAGATATCTGTAGTATCAAGGGGTTATCTGTAGTATCAGTGAGATATCTGTAGTATCAGTGAGATATCTGTAGTATCAGTGAGATATCTGTAGTATCAGTGAGATATCTGTAGTATCAGTGAGATATCTGTAGTATCAGGGGGTTATCTGTAGTATCAGTGAGATATCTGTAGTATCAGTGAGATATCTGTAGTATCAGTGAGATATCTGTAGTATCAGGGGGTTATCTGTAGTATCAGTGAGATATCTGTAGTATCAGTGAGATATCTGTAGTATCAGTGAGATATCTGTAGTATCAGTGAGATATCTGTAGTATCAGTGAGATATCTGTAGTATCAGTGAGATATCTGTAGTATCAGTGAGATATCTGTAGTATCAGGGGGTTATCTGTAGTATCAGTGCGATATCTGTAGTATCAGTGAGATATCTGTAGTATCAATGAGATATCTATAGTGTCAGGGGGTTATCTGTAGTATCAGTGAGATATCTGTAGTATCAGTGAGATATCTGTAGTATCAGTGATATATCTGTAGTATCAGTGAGATATCTGTAGTGTCAGGGGGTTATCTGTAGTATCAGTGAGATATCTGTAGTATCAGTGAGATATATGTAGTGTTGGGGGTTATCTGTAGTATCAGTGAGATATCTGTAGTATCAGTGAGATATCTGTAGTATCAGTGAGATATATGTAGTATCAGTGAGATATCTGTAGTATCAGTGAGATATCTGTAGTATCAGTGAGATATATGTAGTATCAGTGAGATATCTGTAGTATCAGTGATATATCTGTAGTGTTGGGGGTTATCTGTAGTGTCAGTGATATATCTGTAGTATCAGGGGGTTATCTGTAGTATCAGTGAGATATCTGTAGTATCAGTGAGATATATGTAGTGTTGGGGGTTATCTGTAGTATCAGTGAGATATCTGTAGTGTTGGGGGTTATCTGTAGAATCAGGGGGTTATCTGTAGTATCAGGGGGTTATCTGTAGTATCAGTGAGATATCTGTAGTATCAGTGAGATATCTGTAGTATCAGTGAGATATCTGTAGTATCAGGGGGTTATCTGTAGTATCAGTGAGATATCTGTAGTATCAGTGAGATATCTGTAGTATCAGTGAGATATCTGTAGTATCAGTGAGATATCTGTAGTATCAGTGAGATATCTGTAGTATCAGTGAGATATCTGTAGTATCAGTGAGATATCTGTAGTATCAGTGGGTTATCTGTAGTATCAGGGGGTTATCTGTAGTATCAATGAGATATCTATAGTGTCAGGGGGTTATCTGTAGGATCAGTGAGATATCTGTAGTATCAGTGAGATATCTGTAGTATCAGTGAGATATCTGTAGTATCAGTGAGATATCTGTAGTATCAGTGAGATATCTGTAGTATCAGTGAGATATCTGTAGTGTCGGGGGGTTATCTGTAGTATCAGTGAGATATCTGTAGTGTTGGGGGGGGGTTATCTGTAGTATCAGTGATATATCTGTAGTTTCAGGGGGTTATCTGTAGTATCAGTGAGATATCTGTAGTATCAGTGAGATATCTGTAGTGTCAGTGAGATATCTGAAGTGTCAGTGAGATATCTGTAGTGTCAGTGAGATATCTGTAGTGTCAGGGGGTTATCTGTGGTATCAGTGAGATATCTGTAGTATCAGTGAGATATCTGTAGTGTCAGTGAGATATCTGTAGTGTCAGTGAGATATCTGTAGTGTCAGGGGGTTATCTGTAGTATCAGTAAGATATCTGTAGTATCAGTCAGATATCTGTAGTAGCAGTGAGATATCTGTAGTATCAGTGAGATATCTGTAGTATCAGTGAGATATCTGTAGTGTTGGGGGGTTATCTGTAGTATCAGTGAGATATCTGTAGTGTTGGGGGGTTATCTGTAGTATCAGTGAGATATCTGTAGTATCAGTGAGATATCTGTAGTGTCAGTGAGATATCTGTAGTATCAGTGAGATATCTGTAGTATCATTGAGATATCTGTAGTATCAGTGAGATATCTGTAGTATCAGTGAGATATCTGTAGTATCAGTGAGATATCTGTAGTATCAGGGGGTTATCTGTAGTATCAGTGAGATATCTGTAGTATCAGTGGTATATCTGTAGTGTCAGGGGGTTATATGTAGTATCAGTGAGATATCTGTGGTATCAGTGAGATATCTGTAGTATCAGTGAGATATCTGTAGTGTCAGTAGGTTATCTGTAGTATCAGTGTGATATCTGCAGTATCAGTGAGATATCTGTAGTGTTGGGGGTTATCTGTAGTATCAGTGAGATATCTGTAGTGTCAGTGAGATATCTGTAGTGTCAGTGAGATATCTGTAGTGTCAGGGGGTTTTCTGTAGTATCAGTGTGATATCTGTAGTATCAGTGAGATATCTGTAGTAACAGTGAGATATCTGTAGTGTTGGGGGGTTATTTGTAGTATCAGTGATATATCCGTAGTATCAGGGGTTTATCTGTAGTATCAATGAGATATGTGTAGTATCAGTGAGATATCTGTAGTATCAGTGAGATATCTGTAGTTTCAGTGAGGTATCTGTAATGTCAGTGAGATATCTGTAGTATCAGTAAGATGTCTGTAATATCAGTGAGATATCTGTAGTATCAGTGAGATATCTGTAATATCAGTGAGATATCTGTAGTATCAGTAAGATGTCTGTAGTATCAGGGGGTTATCTGTAGTGTCGGGGGGTTATCTGTAGTATCAGTGAGATATCCGTAGTATCAGTGAGATATCTGTAGTATCAGTGAGATATCTGTAGTATCAGGGGGTTATCTGTAGTATCAGGGGGTTATCTGTAGTATCAGTGAGATATCTGTAGTATCAGTGAGATATCTGTAGTATCAGTGAGATAGCTGTAGTGTTGGGGGTTATCTGTAGTATCAGTGAGATATCTGTAGTATCAGTGAGATATCTGTAGTGTTAGGGGTTATCTGTAGTATCAGTGAGATATCTGTAGTATCAGTGAGATATCTGTAGTGTTGGGGGTTATCTGTAGTATCAGTGAGATATCTGTAGTATCAGTGAGATATCTGTAGTATCAGTGAGATATCTGTAGTATCAGTAATATGTCTGTAGTATCAGGGGGTTATCTGTAGTGTCGGGGGGTTATCTGTGGTATTAGTGAGATATCTGTAGTATCAGTGAGATATCTGTAGTATCAGTGAGATATCTGTAGTGTCAGGGGGTTATCTATAGTATCAGTGAGATATCTGTAGTATCAGTGAGATATCTGTAGTGTCGGGGGGGTTATCTGTAGTGTCAGTGAGATATCTGTAGTGTCGGGGGGTTATCTGTAGTATCAGTGAGATATCTGTAGTATCAGTGAGATATCTGTAGTATCAGGGGGTTATCTGTAGTATCAGTGAGATATCTGTAGTGTCAGGGGGTTATCTGCAATGTCAGACGGTTATCTGTAGTATCAGTGAGATATCTGTAGTATCAGTGAGATATCTGTAGTATCAGTGAGATATCTGTAGTGTCAGTGAGAAATCTGTAGTATCAGTGAGATATCTGTAGTATCAGTGAGATATCTGTAGTGTCAGTGAGAAATCTGTAGTATCAGTGAGATATCTGTAGTATCAGTGAGATATCTGTAGTATCAGTGAGATATCTGTAGTGTCTGGGGGTTATCTATAGTATCAGTGAGATATCTGTAGTATCAGTGAGATATCTGTAGTGTCGGGGGGGTTATCTGTAGTATCAGTGAGATATCTGTAGTGTCGGGGGGTTATCTGTAGTATCAGTGAGATATCTGTAGTATCAGTGAGATATCTGTAGTATCAGTGAGATATCTGTAGTGTCGGGGGGTTATCTGTAGTATCAGTGAGATATCTGTAGTATCAGTGAGATATCTGTAGTATCAGTGAGAAATCTGTAGTATTAGGGGGTTATCTGTAGTGTCAGTGAGATATCTGTAGTGTCAGATAACATGGGTTGCTGCTATTACTACTACCTAAAAAGGGCTTCTACTTCTACCTAAAGGAAGTTGCTACTACTACAGTATATATGGGGGGTGCAACTATATACAGGGGGCTACCATCTACAATGGGACCAACCTACAGGGAGTAACCCCCTACTAAAAGGGGACTGCTACTGCCTACAGGGAGTAACTACCTACAGGGGAGAGCTATTTACATGGGGTCCTACCTATTTGATAAACCTCCATAATGGGGGAACAATGTGAAGGGATCTGTCTACCTACTGGAGCGAACAATCTACATAACGAGGGGGGGACCTACCTACTCAAGTGTTGTAGTGTTGGGGGTTATCTGTAGTATCAGTGAGATATCTGTAGTATCAGTGAGATATCTGTAGTATCAGTGAGATATCTGTAGTGTTAGGGGTTATCTGTAGTATCAGTGAGATATCTGTAGTATCAGTGAGATATCTGTAGTGTCAGTGAGATATCTGTAGTGTCAGTGAGATATCTGTAGTGTCAGGGGGTTATCTGTAGTATCAGTAAGATATCTGTAGTATCAGTCAGATATCTGTAGTAGCAGTGAGATATCTGTAGTATCAGTGAGATATCTGTAGTATCAGTGAGATATCTGTAGTGTTGGGGGGTTATCTGTAGTATCAGTGAGATATCTGTAGTGTTGGGGGGTTATCTGTAGTATCAGTGAGATATCTGTAGTATCAGTGAGAAATCTGTAGTATCAGTGAGATATCTGTAGTATCAGTGAGATATCTGTAGTGTCAGTGAGATATCTGTAGTATCATTGAGATATCTGTAGTATCAGTGAGATATCTGTAGTATCAGTGAGATATCTGTAGTATCAGTGAGATATCTGTAGTATCAGGGGGTTATCTGTAGTATCAGTGAGATATCTGTAGTATCAGTGGTATATCTGTAGTGTCAGGGGGTTATATGTAGTATCAGTGAGATATCTGTGGTATCAGTGAGATATCTGTAGTATCAGTGAGATATCTGTAGTGTCAGGAGGTTATCTGTAGTATCAGTGTGATATCTGCAGTATCAGTGAGATATCTGTAGTGTTGGGGGTTATCTGTAGTATCAGTGAGATATCTGTAGTGTCAGTGAGATATCTGTAGTGTCAGGGGGTTTTCTGTAGTACCAGTGTGATATATGTAGTATCAGTGAGATATCTGTAGTAACAGTGAGATATCTGTAGTGTTGGGGGGTTATTTGTA
The DNA here is from genome assembly GCF_029499605.1 of Hyla sarda. NCBI lineage: Eukaryota > Metazoa > Chordata > Amphibia > Anura > Hylidae > Hyla > Hyla sarda. The sequence continues at coordinate 173,463,613 of NC_079197.1, read as the reverse complement.
GTATCAGTGATATATCCGTAGTATCAGGGGTTTATCTGTAGTATCAATGAGATATGTGTAGTATCAGTGAGATATCTGTAGTATCAGTGAGATATCTGTAGTATCAGTGAGGTATCTGTAATGTCAGTGAGATATCTGTAGTATCAGTGAGATATCTGTAATATCAGTGAGATATCTGTAGTATCAGTAAGATGTCTGTAGTATCAGGGGGTTATCTGTAGTGTCGGGGGGTTATCTGTAGTATCAGTGAGATATCCGTAGTATCAGTGAGATATCTGTAGTATCAGTGAGATATCTGTAGCATCAGGGGGTTATCTGTAGTATCAGGGGGTTATCTGTAGTATCAGTGAGATATCTGTAGTATCAGTGAGATATCTGTAGTATCAGTGAGATATCTGTAGTATCAGTGAGATATCTGTAGTGTTAGGGGTTATCTGTAGTATCAGTGAGATATCTGTAGTATCAGTGAGATATATGTAGTATCAGTGAGATATCTGTAGTGTTGGGGGTTATCTGTAGTATCAGTGAGATATCTGTAGTATCAGTGAGATATCTGTAGTATCAGTGAGATATCTGTAGTATCAGGGGGTTATCTGTAGTGTCGGGGGGTTATCTGTGGTATTAGTGAGATATCTGTAGTATCAGTGAGATATCTGTAGTATCAGTGAGATATCTGTAGTGTCAGGGGGTTATCTATAGTATCAGTGAGATATCTGTAGTATCAGTGAGATATCTGTAGTGTCGGGGGGGTTATCTGTAGTATCAGTGAGATATCTGTAGTGTCGGGGGGTTATCTGTAGGATCAGTGAGATATCTGTAGTATCAGGGGGTTATCTGTGGTTATCTGTGGTATCTGTAGTATCAGTGAGATATCTGTAGTATCAGTGAGATATCTGTAGTGTCAGGGGGTTATCTGTAGTATCAGTGAGATATCTGTAGTATCAGTGAGATATCTGTAGTATCAGTGAGATATCTGTAGTGTCAGTGAGAAATCTGTAGTATCAGTGAGATATCTGTAGTATCAGTGAGATATCTGTAGTGTCAGGGGGTTATCTGCAATGTCAGACGGTTATCTGTAGTATCAGTGAGATATCTGTAGTATCAGGGGGTTATCTGTAGTATCAGTGAGATATCTGTAGTGTCAGGGGGTTATCTGCAATGTCAGACGGTTATCTGTAGTATCAGTGAGATATCTGTAGTATCAGTGAGATATCTGTAGTGTCAGTGAGAAATCTGTAGTATCAGTGAGATATCTGTAGTATCAGTGAGATATCTGTAGTGTCAGGGGGTTATCTATAGTATCAGTGAGATATCTGTAGTATCAGTGAGATATCTGTAGTGTCGGGGGGGTTATCTGTAGTATCAGTGAGATATCTGTAGTGTCGGGGGGTTATCTGTAGTATCACTGAGATATCTGTAGTATCAGGGGGTTATCTGTGGTATCAGTGAGATATCAGTAGTATCAGTGAGATATCTGTAGTGTCGGGGGGTTATCTATAGTATCAGTGAGATATCTGTAGTATCAGTGAGATATCTGTAGTGTCGGGGGGGTTATCTGTAGTATCAGTGAGATATCTGTAGTGTCGGGGGGTTATCTGTAGTATCAGTGAGATATCTGTAGTATCAGGGGGTTATCTGTGGTATCAGTGAGATATCTGTAGTATCAGTGAGATATCTGTAGTATCAGTGAGATATCTGTAGTATCAGTGAGAAATCTGTAGTATCAGTGAGATATCTGTAGTATCAGTGAGATATCTGTAGTATCAGTGAGAAATCTGTAGTATCAGTGAGATATCTGTAGTATCAGTGAGATATCTGTAGTGTCAGGGGGTTATCTATAGTATCAGTGAGATATCTGTAGTATCAGTGAGATATCTGTAGTGTCGGGGGGGTTATCTGTAGTATCAGTGAGATATCTGTAGTGTCGGGGGGTTATCTGTAGTATCAGTGAGATATCTGTAGTATCAGTGAGATATCTGTAGTATCAGGGGGTTATCTGTGGTATCAGTGAGATATCTGTAGTATCAGTGAGATATCTGTAGTATCAGTGAGATATCTGTAGTATCAGTGAGAAATCTGTAGTATTAGGGGGTTATCTGTAGTGTCAGTGAGATATCTGTAGTGTCAGATAACATGGGTTGCTGCTATTACTACTACCTAAAAAGGGCTTCTACTTCTACCTAAAGGAAGTTGCTACTACTACAGTATATATGGGGGGTGCAACTATATACAGGGGGCTACCATCTACAATGGGACCAACCTACAGGGAGTAACCCCCTACTAAAAGGGGACTGCTACTGCCTACAGGGAGTAACTACCTACAGGGGGGAGCTATCTACATGGGGTCCTACCTATTTGATAAACCTCCATAATGGGGGAACAATGTGAAGGGATCTGTCTACCTACTGGAGCGAACAATCTACATAATGAGGGGGGGACCTACCTACTCAAGTGTTGTAGTGTTGGGGGTTATCTGTAGTATCAGTGAGATATCTGTAGTATCAGTGAGATATCTGTAGTATCAGTGAGATATCTGTAGTGTTAGGGGTTATCTGTAGTATCAGTGAGATATCTGTAGTATCAGTGAGATATCTGTAGTATCAGTGAGATATCTGTAGTGTCAGTGAGATATCTGTAGTATCAGTGAGATATCTGTAGTATCAGTGAGATATCTGTAGTATCAGTGAGATATCTGTAGTGTCAGTGAGATATCTGTAGTATCAGTGAGATATCTGTAGTATCAGTGAGATATCTGTAGTATCAGTGAGATATCTGTAGTGTTGGGGGTTATCTGTAGTATCAGTGAGATATCTGTAGTATCAGTGAGATATCTGTAGTATCAGTGAGATATCTGTAGTGTCGGGGGGTTATCTGTAGTATCAGTGAGATATCTGTAGTGTCGGGGGGGTTATCTGTAGTATCAGTGAGATATCTGTAGTGTTGGGGGGTTATCTGTAGTATCAGTGAGATATCTGTAGTATCAGTGAGATATCTGTAGTATCAGTGAGATATCTGTAGTATCAGGGGGTTATCTGTAGTATCTGTGAGATATCTGTAGTGTCAGATAACATGGGTTGCTGCTATTACTACTACCTAAAAAGGGCTTCTACTTCTACCTAAAGGAAGTTGCTACTACTACAGTATATATGGGGGGTGCAACTATATACAGGGGGCTACCATCTACAATGGGACCAACCTACAGGGAGTAACCCCCTACTAAAAGGGGACTGCTACTGCCTACAGGGAGTAACTACCTACAGGGGGGAGCTATCTACATGGGGTCCTACCTATTTGATAAACCTCCATAATGGGGGAACAATGTGAAGGGATCTGTCTACCTACTGGAGCGAACAATCTACATAATGAGGGGGGGACCTACCTACTCAAGTGTTGTAGTGTTGGGGGTTATCTGTAGTATCAGTGAGATATCTGTAGTATCAGTGAGATATCTGTAGTGTTAGCGGTTATCTGTAGTATCAGTGAGATATCTGTAGTGTTAGGGGTTATCTGTAGTATCAGTGAGATATCTGTAGTATCAGTGAGATATCTGTAGTATCAGTGAGATATCTGTAGTGTTAGGGGTTATCTGTAGTATCAGTGAGATATCTGTAGTATCAGTGAGATATCTGTAGTGTTGGGGGTTATCTGTAGTATCAGTGAGATATCTGTAGTATCAGTGAGATATCTGTAGTATCAGTGAGATATCTGTAGTATCAGTGAGATATCTGTGGTATTAGTGAGATATCTGTAGTATCAGTGAGATATCTGTAGTATCAGTGAGATATCTGTAGTGTCAGGGGGTTATCTGTAGTATCAGTGAGATATCTGTAGTATCAGGGGGTTATCTGTAGTATCAGTGAGATATCTGTAGTATCAGTGAGATATCTGTAATATCAGTGAGATATCTGTAGTATCAGTAAGATGTCTGTAGTATCAGGGGGTTATCTGTAGTGTCGGGGGGTTATCTGTAGTATCAGTGAGATATCTGTAGTATCAGTGAGATATCTGTAGTATCAGTGAGATATCTGTAGTATCAGGGGGTTATCTGTAGTATCAGTGAGATATCTTTAGTATCAGGGGGTTATCTGTAGTATCAGTGAGATATCTTTAGTATCAGTGAGATATCTGTAGTATCAGTGAGATATCTGTAGTGTCAGGGGGTTATCTGTAGTATCAGTGAGATATCTGTAGTATCAGTGAGATAGCTGTAGTGTTGGGGGTTATCTGTAGTATCAGTGAGATATCTGTAGTATCAGTGAGATATCTGTAGTATCAGTGAGATATCTGTAGTATCAGTGAGATAGCTGTAGTGTTGGGGGTTATCTGTAGTATCAGTGAGATATCTGTAGTATCAGTGAGATATCTGTAGTATCAGTGAGATATCTGTAGTGTTAGGGGTTATCTGTAGTATCAGTGAGATATCTGTAGTATCAGGGGGTTATCTGTAGTATCAGTGAGATATCTTTAGTATCAGTGAGATATCTGTAGTATCAGTGAGATATCTGTAGTGTCAGGGGGTTATCTGTAGTATCAGTGAGATATCTGTAGTATCAGTGAGATAGCTGTAGTGTTGGGGGTTATCTGTAGTATCAGTGAGATATCTGTAGTATCAGTGAGATATCTGTAGTATCAGTGAGATATCTGTAGTATCAGTGAGATAGCTGTAGTGTTGGGGGTTATCTGTAGTATCAGTGAGATATCTGTAGTATCAGTGAGATATCTGTAGTATCAGTGAGATATCTGTAGTGTTAGGGGTTATCTGTAGTATCAGTGAGATATCTGTAGTATCAGTGAGATATCTGTAGTATCAGGGGGTTATCTGTAGTGTCGGGGGGTTATCTGTGGTATTAGTGAGATATCTGTAGTATCAGTGAGATATCTGTAGTGTCAGGGGGTTATCTGTAGTATCAGTGAGATATCTGTAGTATCAGTGAGATATCTGTAGTATCAGTGAGATATCTGTAGTATCAGGGGGTTATCTGTAGTATCAGTGAGATATCTGTAGTGTCAGGGGGTTATCTGCAATGTCAGACGGTTATCTGTAGTATCAGTGAGATATCTGTAGTATCAGTGAGATATCTGTAGTGTCAGTGAGAAATCTGTAGTATCAGTGAGATATCTGTAGTATCAGTGAGATATCTGTAGTGTCAGGGGGTTATCTATAGTATCAGTGAGATATCTGTAGTATCAGTGAGATATCTGTAGTGTCGGGGGGGTTATCTGTAGTATCAGTGAGATATCTGTAGTATCAGTGAGATATCTGTAGTATCAGTGAGATATCTGTAGTATCAGGGGGTTATCTGTGGTATCAGTGAGATATCTGTAGTATCAGTGAGATATCTGTAGTGTCGGGGGGGTTATCTGTAGTATCAGTGAGATATCTGCAGTGTCGGGGGGTTATCTGTAGTATCAGTGAGATATCTGTAGTATCAGGGGGTTATCTGTGGTATCAGTGAGATATCTGTAGTATCAGTGAGATATCTGTAGTGTCGGGGGGTTATCTGTAGTATCAGTGAGATATCTGTAGTATCAGTGAGATATCTGTAGTATCAGTGAGATATCTGTAGTGTCGGGGGGTTATCTGTAGTATCAGGGGGTTATCTGTAGTATCAGTGAGAAATCTGTAGTATTAGGGGGTTATCTGTAGTGTCAGTGAGATATCTGTAGTGTCAGATAACATGGGTTGCTGCTATTACTACTACCTAAAAAGGGCTTCTACTTCTACCTAAAGGAAGTTGCTACTACTACAGTATATATGGGGGGTGCAACTATATACAGGGGGCTACCATCTACAATGGGACCAACCTACAGGGAGTAACCCCCTACTAAAAGGGGACTGCTACTGCCTACAGGGAGTAACTACCTACAGGGGGGAGCTATCTACATGGGGTCCTACCTATTTGATAAACCTCCATAATGGGGGAACAATGTGAAGGGATCTGTCTACCTACTGGAGCGAACAATCTACATAATGAGGGGGGGACCTACCTACTCAACCCCAACCCACATATCTATTCACTCTACTGTGTAGGACACTAATTGGGTTATTATTACTGTATAGAACGCTACAGGTGCTCTAAAAGTGTAGAGTCTAAAATGTATGTCTGGCAGGTTCTGTGGAGACGAGTTGTGGCTGGAAGAAATCATCATGACGGTCTAGGCCGAATGGAAAAGAAAAAGGAAAGTGTATGACTCCGATCAGAGAAGACGTCACCTGATGTAACTGTATGTGATCATTTATATGGTCTGCAGAGTCTGTGTAGAGCTGATATCTACCAATATATGGTCACTGTATGGGGGAATATTTCCTCCTTGTATACTGGTATTATGTGTAATATTGATCTCAGGATATAGAAGTTGGTCAGTAACACTGTTACGCCGAGCGCTCCGGGTCCCCGCTCCTCCCCGGAGCGCTCGCTTCACTCTCCCCGCGGCAGCGCTCCGGTCACGTCCTCTGACCCGGGGCGCTGCGATTCCGCTGCCAGCCGGGATGCGATTCGCGATGCGGGTAGCGCCCGCTCGCGATGCGCACCCCGGCTCCCCTACCTGACTCGCTCTCCATCTGTTCTGTCCCGGCGCGCGCGGCCCCGCTCCCTAGGGCGCGCGCGCGCCGGGTCTCTGCGATTTAAAGGGCCACTGCGCCGCTGATTGGCGCAGTGGTCCCAATTAGTGTGTTCACCTGTGCACTTCCCTATATCACCTCACTTCCCCTGCACTCCCTTGCCGGATCTTGTTGCCTTAGTGCCAGTGAAAGCGTTCCTTGTGTGTTCCTTGCCTGTGTTTCCAGACCTTCTGCCGTTGCCCCTGACTACGATCCTTGCTGCCTGCCCCGACCTTCTGCTACGTCCGACCTTGCTTTTGCCTACTCCCTTGTACCGCGCCTATCTTCAGCAGCCAGAGAGGTGAGCCGTTGCTAGTGGATACGACCTGGTCACTACCGCCGCAGCAAGACCATCCCGCTTTGCGGCGGGCTCTGGTGAAAACCAGTAGTGGCTTAGAACCGGTCCACTAGCACGGTCCACGCCAATCCCTCTCTGGCACAGAGGATCCACTACCTGCCAGCCGGCATCGTGACAGTAGATCCGGCCATGGATCCCGCTGAAGTTCCTCTGCCAGTTGTCGCTGACCTCACCACGGTGGTCGCCCAGCAGTCACAACAGATAGCGCAACAAGGCCAACAGCTGTCTCAACTGACCGTTATGCTACAACAGTTACTACCACAGCTTCAGCAGTCATCTCCTCCGCCAGCTCCTGCACCTCCTCCGCAGCGAGTGGCCGCTCCTGGGATACGCTTATCCTTGCCGGATAAATTTGATGGGGACTCTAAGTTTTGCCGTGGCTTTCTTTCCCAATGTTCCCTGCATCTGGAGATGATGTCGGACCTGTTTCCCACTGAAAGGTCTAAGGTGGCTTTCGTAGTCAGCCTTCTGTCCGGAAAAGCCCTGTCATGGGCCACACCGCTCTGGGACCGCAATGACCCCGTCACTGCCTCTGTACACTCCTTCTTCTCGGAAATCCGAAGTGTCTTTGAGGAACCTGCCCGAGCCTCTTCTGCTGAGACTGCCCTGTTGAACCTGGTCCAGGGTAATTCTTCCGTTGGCGAGTATGCCGTACAATTCCGTACTCTTGCTTCAGAATTGTCCTGGAATAATGAGGCCCTCTGCGCGACCTTCAAAAAAGGCCTATCCAGCAACATTAAAGATGTTCTGGCCGCACGAGAAATTCCTGCTAATCTACATGAACTTATTCACCTAGCCACTCGCATTGACATGCGTTTTTCCGAAAGGCGTCAGGAACTCCGCCAAGATATGGACTCTGTTCGCACGAGGCGTTTCTCCTCCTCGGCTCCTCTCTCCTCTGGTCCCCTGCAATCTGTTCCTGTGCCTCCCGCCGTGGAGGCTATGCAGGTCGACCGGTCTCGCCTGACACCTCAAGAGAGGACACGACGCCGTATGGAGAACCTCTGCCTGTACTGTGCTAGTACCGAACACTTCCTAAGAGATTGTCCTATCCGTCCTCCCCGCCTGGAAAGACGTACGCTGACTCCGCACAAAGGTGAGACAGTCCTTGATGTCTACTCTGCTTCTCCACGTCTTACTGTGCCTGTGCGGATGTCTGCCTCTGCCTTCTCCTTCTCTACAGTGGCCTTCTTGGACTCAGGATCTGCAGGAAATTTTATTTTGGCCTCTCTCGTCAACAGGTTCAACATCCCGGTGACCAGTCTCGCCAGACCCCTCTACATCAATTGTGTAAATAATGAAAGATTGGACTGTACCATACGTTTCCGCTCGGAGCCCCTTCTTATGAGCATCGGATCTCATCATGAGAGGATTGAACTTTTGGTCCTCCCCAATTGCACCTCGGAAATTCTCCTTGGACTTCCCTGGCTTCAACTTCATTCCCCTACCCTGGATTGGTCCACTGGGGAGATCAAGAGTTGGGGGTCCTCTTGTTCCAAGAACTGTCTAAAACCGGTTCCCAGTAACCCTTGCCGTAACTCTGTGGTTCCTCCAGTAACCGGTCTCCCTAAGGCCTATATGGACTTCGCGGATGTTTTCTGCAAAAAACAAGCTGAGACTCTACCTCCTCACAGGCCTTATGATTGCCCTATCGACCTCCTCCCGGGCACTACTCCACCCCGGGGCAGAATTTATCCTCTCTCTGCCCCAGAGACTCTTGCCATGTCCGAATACGTCCAGGAGAATCTAAAAAAGGGCTTTATCCGTAAATCCTCCTCTCCTGCCGGAGCCGGATTTTTCTTTGTGTCCAAAAAAGATGGCTCCCTACGTCCTTGCATTGACTACCGCGGTCTTAATAAAATCACGGTTAAGAACCGCTACCCCTTACCCCTCATCTCTGAACTCTTTGATCGCCTCCAAGGTGCCCACATCTTCACTAAATTGGACTTAAGAGGCGCCTATAACCTCATCCGCATCAGAGAGGGGGACGAGTGGAAAACGGCATTTAACACCAGAGATGGACACTTTGAGTATCTGGTCATGCCCTTTGGACTGTGCAACGCCCCTGCCGTCTTCCAAGACTTTGTCAATGAAATTTTTCGTGATCTGTTATACTCCTGTGTTGTTGTATATCTGGACGATATCCTAATTTTTTCTGCCAATCTAGAAGAACACCGCCAGCATGTCCGTATGGTTCTTCAGAGACTTCGTGACAACCAACTCTATGCCAAAATTGAGAAATGTCTGTTTGAATGCCAATCTCTTCCTTTTCTAGGATATTTGGTCTCTGGCCAGGGACTACAGATGGATCCAGACAAACTCTCTGCCGTCTTAGATTGGCCACGCCCCTCCGGACTCCGTGCTATCCAACGCTTTTTGGGGTTCGCCAATTATTACAGGCAATTTATTCCACATTTTTCTACCATTGTGGCTCCTATCGTGGCTTTAACCAAAAAAAATGCTGATCCCAAGTCCTGGCCTCCTCAAGCAGAAGACGCCTTTAAACGACTCAAGTCTGCTTTTTCTTCGGCTCCCGTCCTCTCCAGACCTGACCCTTCCAAACCCTTCCTATTGGAGGTTGATGCCTCCTCAGTGGGAGCTGGAGCTGTTCTTCTACAAAAAAATTCTTCCGGGCATGCTGTCACTTGTGGTTTTTTCTCTAGGACCTTCTCTCCAGCGGAGAGGAACTACTCCATCGGGGATCGAGAGCTTCTAGCCATTAAATTAGCACTTGAGGAATGGAGGCATCTGCTGGAGGGATCAAGTTCTCCTGTTATTATCTACACCGACCACAAGAACCTCTCCTACCTCCAGTCTGCCCAACGGCTGAATCCTCGCCAGGCCCGGTGGTCTCTGTTCTTTGCCCGATTTAATTTTGAGATTCACTTTCGTCCTGCCGATAAGAACATTAGGGCCGATGCTCTCTCTCGTTCCTCGGATGCCTCAGAAGTTGAACTCTCTCCGCAACACATCATTCCACCTGACTGCCTGATCTCCACTTCTCCTGCCTCCATCAGGCAGACTCCTCCAGGAAAGACCTTTGTTTCTCCTCGCCAACGCCTCGGAATCCTCAAATGGGGTCACTCCTCCCATCTCGCAGGTCATGCGGGTATCAAGAAATCTGTGCAACTCATCTCCCGCTTCTATTGGTGGCCGACTCTGGAGACGGATGTTGTGGACTTTGTGCGAGCCTGCACTATCTGTGCCCGGGATAAGACTCCTCGCCAGAAGCCTGCTGGTTTTCTTCATCCTCTGCCTGTCCCCGAACAGCCTTGGTCTCTGATTGGTATGGATTTTATTACTGATTTACCCCCTTCCCGTGGCAACACTGTTATTTGGGTGGTCGTTGATCGATTCTCCAAAATGGCACATTTCATCCCTCTTCCTGGTCTTCCTTCTGCGCCTCAGTTGGCTAAACAATTTTTTGTACACATTTTTCGTCTTCACGGGTTGCCTACGCAGATTGTCTCGGATAGAGGCGTCCAATTCGTGTCTAAATTCTGGAGGGCTCTCTGTAAACAACTCAAGATTAAATTAAATTTTTCTTCTGCATATCATCCCCAGTCCAATGGACAAGTAGAAAGGATTAACCAGATCTTGGGTGATTATTTGCGACATTTTGTTTCCTCCCGCCAGGATGACTGGGCAGATCTCCTCCCATGGGCCGAATTCTCGTATAACTTCAGGGTCTCTGAGTCTTCCTCCAAATCCCCATTTTTCGTGGTGTACGGCCGTCACCCTCTTCCCCCCCTCCCTACTCCCTTGCCCTCTGGTCTGCCCGCTGTGGATGAAATTTCTCGTGACCTTTCCATCATATGGAGAGAGACCCAAAATTCTCTCTTACAGGCTTCATCACGCATGAAGAAGTTCGCGGATAAGAAAAGAAGAGCTCCCCCCGTTTTTTCCCCTGGAGACAAGGTATGGCTCTCCGCTAAATATGTCCGCTTCCGTGTCCCTAGCTACAAGTTGGGACCACGCTATCTTGGTCCTTTCAAAATTTTGTGTCAAATTAATCCTGTCTCTTATAAACTTCTTCTTCCTTCCTCTCTTCGTATCCCTAATGCCTTTCACGTCTCTCTTCTCAAACCACTCATCCTCAACCGTTTTTCTCCCAAATCTGTTCCTCCCACTCCTGTTTCTGGCTCCTCGGACATCTTCTCGGTCAAAGAAATTTTAGCTGCCAAAAAGGTCAGAGGGAAAAAATTTTTTTTTAGTGGACTGGGAGGGTTGTGGTCCTGAAGAGAGATCCTGGGAACCTGAGGACAACATCCTAGACAAAAGTCTGCTCCTCAGGTTCTCAGGCTCTAAGAAGAGGGGGAGACCCAAGGGGGGGGGTACTGTTACGCCGAGCGCTCCGGGTCCCCGCTCCTCCCCGGAGCGCTCGCTTCACTCTCCCCGCGGCAGCGCTCCGGTCACGTCCTCTGACCCGGGGCGCTGCGATTCCGCTGCCAGCCGGGATGCGATTCGCGATGCGGGTAGCGCCCGCTCGCGATGCGCACCCCGGCTCCCCTACCTGACTCGCTCTCCATCTGTTCTGTCCCGGCGCGCGCGGCCCCGCTCCCTAGGGCGCGCGCGCGCCGGGTCTCTGCGATTTAAAGGGCCACTGCGCCGCTGATTGGCGCAGTGGTCCCAATTAGTGTGTTCACCTGTGCACTTCCCTATATCACCTCACTTCCCCTGCACTCCCTTGCCGGATCTTGTTGCCTTAGTGCCAGTGAAAGCGTTCCTTGTGTGTTCCTTGCCTGTGTTTCCAGACCTTCTGCCGTTGCCCCTGACTACGATCCTTGCTGCCTGCCCCGACCTTCTGCTACGTCCGACCTTGCTTTTGCCTACTCCCTTGTACCGCGCCTATCTTCAGCAGCCAGAGAGGTGAGCCGTTGCTAGTGGATACGACCTGGTCACTACCGCCGCAGCAAGACCATCCCGCTTTGCGGCGGGCTCTGGTGAAAACCAGTAGTGGCTTAGAACCGGTCCACTAGCACGGTCCACGCCAATCCCTCTCTGGCACAGAGGATCCACTACCTGCCAGCCGGCATCGTGACAAACACTATGATGGTAATATGTATGGTGATAATATTTCCACCATGTATAGTGTGTATACTGGTATTATTGGTAATATTGGCCTCACTATACAGGATTTTGTCAGTACCAGCGATAATATGTATTGTGATAATATTCCTCCTTGTATACTGGTATTATTGGTAATATTGGTCTTAGTATACAGGATTTTGTCAGTAACAGTATGATGGTGATAATATTTCTCCTTGTGTACTGGTTTTATTGTTAATATTGGTCTCAGTATACAGGATTTGGTCAGTAACAGTATGATGGAAATATGTATGGTGATAATATTCCTCATTGTATACTGGTATTATTGTTAATATTGGACTCAGTATGCAGGATTTGGTCAGTTACAATGTGATGATAATATTTCCTTTCCTTCTTATACTATTGTTACTTGCCAAATTTATGACTTTAGATGTATACAGTATTATAATGCATGGAAAATTGACATATATATATATATATATATATATATATATATATATATATATATACATACATACAGTACACACAGTCATGGCCATGAATGTTGGCACCCCTGAAATTTTTCAAGAAAATGAAGCATTTTTCACAGAAAAGGATTGCAGTAACACATGTTTTGCTATACACATGTTTATTCCCTTTGTGTGTATTGGAACTAAACCAAAAAAGGGAGGGAAAAAAGCAAATTGGACAAAATTTCACCAAACTCTAAAAATGGGCTGGACAAAATTATTGGCATCCTTTCAAAATTGTGGAAAAATAAGATTGTTTCAAGCATGTGATGCTCCTTGAAACTCACCTGGGGCAAGTAAAAGGTGTGGGCAATATAAAAATCACACCTGAAAGCAGATAAAAAGGAGAGAAGTACACTTAGTCTTTGCATTGTGTGTCTGTGTGTGCCACACTAAGCATAGACAACAGAAAGAGGAGAAGAGAATTGTCTGAGGACTTGAGAACCAAAACTGTGGAAAAATATCCACAACCTCAAGGTTACAAGTCCATCTCAAGAGATCTAGATTTGCATTTGCCCACAGTGTGCAACATTATCAAGAAGTTTGCAACCCATGGCACTGTAGCTAATCTCCCTGGGCGTGGGCGGAAGAGAACAATTGATGAAAAGTGTCAACGCAGGATAGTCCGGATGTTGGAAAGACAGTCCAACAATTGCGTAGGCGTATTTCAAAACATATAAGTACTATTAATACCTATCAAGATACGCCAATTGCTAGGCATATGAGGACTGTACACAATGATGCTCCCTTTGAATTACGTTTCTGTGGCATTACTCAGTGTAAACTGGGTCCGAGACGTGGCAATCTTAACACCAGACTGCTTCAAGAAGAAGCCCGATGGATTTGGAGATTAAAATCCCAAAGTCCAAATGGACTGAATGAAGGCTTCACCTATGCAGCCTTCTTGTAGGACAGGAATCACTTATTACAATTGATACTATATAGAAGAGCCGTTATAAGCCTTTTATTAATTACACTCATGATTAACTTCCGTTGATGATATGAATTAATTATGACTATACCCATGCAGAACAGATGAGTATTAGCTCCCCCCCTTTTACTATCGATTACACGATCTCAGCGGTATTATGAATAATACTCCCTTGATTTGATGTTATACCATCGTTGCTAGGTTAGTCGCCCCATATTGCCAGATAGTAACTTACTTAGTGTTCTCGAATTAGTTTAGTGTATTCTTGCTACGCAGTCGTTGTTCACATGAGTGGTTGTATTGTGTATTACAGTTCTATAACAACAGCCATGTGTGAACCATATGCAATAAAATCGGCTAAGTGCCGGCGCATATGTCTGTCGCGCAGCTTCCTGGCAGTGGCTGTATATGACTAAGTATTCGCGCACGTTCCTTTGCGCATCCGTACTGCGCATGCGTCCATACCGGAGGTTCGGGAATCTATCAGTTAGCGCAGGACTGATGGCGCACATACGTGTACAGCTTCCGGCACCAATGAGGAGTTCAGAAGTATGAATGGTCTCAGCTGGTTGGTCAAGGATGCTGTCAATCAAATGAATATAGCAGGATGCATCCTGGTCTAAATTTCATTGGCCAGGAAGCGATCAATCAATAGTCTGCATGTGATTGTAACCAATGAGATGTCATGTTAATACAGGAAGTGACATGTTCCAATGACGTCAGAGACAGGAGGTTATTTAAACCCCTGCAAGGCTTGTTTGCACGCCATTTGCCTCTTAGCCCTTGATAAAGCCACAGCCTGTGGCGAAACGTCGGGCGGGCGGGCAATGTGTTAGATTTTTAATTGTCTCACACTATAGATTGTGGACTGCAGCCACAATCTATCTTTTCAATTCACTTACTATAGCATGCAGTGTCATGCCAATCAATGCACTATGGATCAATATGTGTGAGGTTATTTTAATCTTGGCTCATTAAACGTTAAGTTTTATATTGGGTGGGAAATTTAGGGTCTCAGTGACCGCTTAGCGGTCAAATGTTAATAATATTGGATTTACCCTCCACTCATAGGTCCCTCTTGTTGCATTGATGTTGGATAAGCAGCCCCAAACAAGTTCCAAAGATATTCAAGCTGTCCTGCAGGCTCAGGGAGCATCAGTGTCAGCATGATCTATCCGTTTATATCTAAATGAAATGAAACTCTATGGCAGGAGACCCAGGAGGATCCCACTATGGAGGAGACCCAGGAGGACCCCACTATGGAGGAGACCCAGGAGGACCCCACTATGGAGGAGACCCAGGAGGACCCCACTGCTGACACAGAGACATAAAAAAGCAAGACTACATTTTGCCAAAATGAACTTGACAAACGGTGAGAAATAATTTCTCAGGATGTGCAATAAAATGTAACTTTTACGTTTAGATATTTTAAAAGGTAAACATTTTTTGTTTTGATAATGTGAAATTGCACAATGGCAAAGCAAAATAAAGTTGAGTATACGCTGATCCGGTGTGGCTGGGCCCAGCCACACACAGTATCGCACACAAACTGTTAAAAAACAGTGTTAAAGCTCTAAAAATACCACCAACGCGTTTCTGCCACCAATCTCTGTGGTGTCCTCAGGGAGGTATAATGTATACAAAAGACAGTCGTAACTCACTTAGAGAAAGCCCACCATAAGTAAATAAGTGGAGCTATGTAGTCAATGAGAGCAACTATGTAAGTACGTGATACAGTGAACACCAATTCAACTGCTAAATGCCGCAATATTAAGAGGCAAGGTAAATATAGTCCCCAACAGTTACCCAAATTGTAGTTAGCCCATGGACCTAAAAAGCAGAAACATATATATATATATATATATATATATATATCATGCCAGTAACAAATCAACTTGCGGCTAAATCTGCATTAAGTATCAGTCCTGTAAGGGAATAAGTTTCAATGTCCCTGGGCTCAGTTGTTCAGATACCACTGAAGTTGTAGATCACATGAAATAAAAACACAAAGGATTCCATTCACACTGGTGTCCTGTGAAAGGAAAAAGCTCTAGACCTGTGCAATGACAGACCATTGTACTCACGATTGCTGCGGTTCTACAGCTATTCAACGTGGGATACCTGCCCCCAGAAGGGAGCCGGGGATTACCGGCTCTCTCGCGGGTTCCAGCGAGCGTGTGGCGTCTGACGTCACATCCGCTGCTAGCCGCGACTAAGTAGACGCTAGGCCCTGCCCCCGTTCGACGCAAACACAGAGGGCGTGTGTAATTGCGCACGTCAGAGCCCACGCCCACTCAATCGCGGCATGGCGCGCTGATGTGATTAGAAGCTAGAGTGTTTGACAGGTAGGTCTATGGCTAAGGCACAAAGATTATACTGTACTGTTCTAACCATTAAAAGGTCAAGATTATGAAAAGGTCAAATTAATAAGCAGAGAGGCACCAACAATTCACAGGGGACATCCGATTAATTGAATCAAATTTATGATTTTAGTTATAATTTAAAGTAAGCGAAAAAATTGGCAAAAAGGTTATAAGAAGCCAAATGCAGTTCAAATCATACGCAGAGATGACAATCAATCGAGTTTGTTATTAAGATTGTGTTATATCAGTAGTAACTAGAACATTGAGGATGGATAGGGGCAAGGGGGGGGAGAAATTATATAAACTTTTATATACAGGGTAAATTGTATTATAAGTGCATGGGTTGGAGCTATAATAGATAATGAGCAATAGGGTGAGAGGAATTCCACGTGGCCCCGCACAAATGGAGGGAGGTACCTATTTAAATTGTGAGGGATGTTGACATGGCGCTAGGGGATACTAAACTTGCCCTAAGAGTCCATGTTAGAGGACCCTGCGGCCTAGGCGGGGTGACCGCCCTAAAAAGGGCGGTCCCGCACAGGAACCTCCTATTGCCTACATACATACCTAGATGATGATAATGACCACTATCTCCTATTGGCTGACTACAGCCGTCCCTCACTGCCTAACTGGTCATTATTTGCCGAGGCCACCTGGGATCCAGTTTAAAGAAAACACCCAAATTGTATATGCTCATTCAAGCCCCTAGGGGCTACTGTTTTTAATCTATGTATCCACCGGCACTCTTTTTGTAATAATATACGGTCTATATTCCCCCTTCTTTCTGAGGTGAAAACTCTCTCAATACCTATAAAAGATAATTGATTAGCATTTCCAGCATGTACACTATTGATGTGATTGGCGATAGAGGTGTCACGATGGTTTCTAATGTCCCCAATATGTTCTAATATCCTTTTCTTAAACTCTCTGCTGGTTTTCCCTACGTATGAAAGGGAACAAGAACAAACTGCAAGATAGATAACTGCCTTAGTTGAACAATTAATAAAGTGTTGAATAGTGATAGATTCTGTTTGATGGGGTAGGGTGTTCGTTCTCGCAACAAATTGGCAGGCCCGACAATGTCCACATTTAAAGCATCCTTTCGTTGGTGCTAAACGACCCAGCCAGTTTTGTGTGATGGAATTGGGCTGTTGCAGATGGCTGTGGACTAGCAGGTTGCCAAGACTGTGGCCTCGCCTATAAGTAATCTGTGGGAAATTGCCTATAATTTCTTGTAAATCAGGGTCGATTTTTAAGATATCCCAATGTTTTGTTATAATATTACGTATAGGGATGGCTAGTTTGTCATACGTGCCTATGATTCTAGCACATGGTTTAGTGCTAGAGTGATCAATATTCTGTTTCGGGGTCAAAAGTTCATTCCTGGGCTTCAAGGAAGCTTCTCTAAGGGGTTGATTCAGGATATAATCCGGATATCCCCTATCGCGGAATCGCTGTTTCATAATCTGTGCCTCTCTCTTATAATCCTCTGAGCGTGAACAGTTCCTCCTGAGGCGTAAAAACTGCCCCTTGGGTATGCCCCTCTTAAGGGGACCCGGGTGGCAGCTTTCCCACCTCAGGAGGCTGTTCGTGGAGGTGGTTTTACGGTAAATTGTACTCTGAAGTGTACCATCAGTCCCTCAAGATGCTAATGTCCAAGAAGTTGAGTACTTGTTCCTGTGTTTCAAATGTGAACAGTAGGCCTATATCGTTAATATTTATAGCATGAACCAATTGTTCAAAGGTGTCTCTCGTGCCCTTCCACAGGACGAACACGTCGTCGATGAAGCGCAGCCACATCAACGCAGATTCACTAAAATGTTCTCGGATGTCCGAGATAAGGATGGTGGCCTCCCACCAACCCAGAGTGAGATTCGCGTAGCTGGGGGCACATGGGCTCCCCATCACGGTCCCCCTGAGTTGGTGGTAGACTCGGCCTTGAAAAAGAAAATAGTTATGTGTAAAAATGAACCTAAGTAGACGGAGCACAAACAAATTGTGTTTATGGAATTGGGCACCTCGAAAGTTAAGAAAATACTCGACCGCTCGTAGACCAATCTGATGGTGGATGGAAGAGTAGAGGGCTTCGACATCTATACTGGCTAAAATAGTATCATTGCCGATGGTTATGCCCTCTACCCGTTGGAGCAGGTCCATGGTGTCCCTAAGGTAGGAGGGTAACGTAAACACAAATTCACGAAGTATTTTATCGATATAGAAACCCACGTTCTGCATGATGCCCCCCACCCCTGATACAATGGGGCGCCCTTTTAGGGGGATAAGCCCCTTGTGCACCTTGGGCAGCGCGTAGAATGTAGGAATGACCGGTGAAGATGGTAACAGAAAATCTAATTCCTTTTTATCAATTAGCCTCTTGGACAGTGCATCTCGGAGTATGTCAGATAGCTCATTACAGTAATGCACAGTGGGGTCATGTGGTAAAATTTTGTACGTTTCCTGATCATCTAGAAGTCTCCTACACATTCTGATATATTTGGGTCTGTCTAATAAAACAATGTTTCCCCCCTTATCTGCAGATTTAATGACTAATTGGTCATTATGTTGTAGCTGATGAAGGGCATGTTTTTCTTGTCGTGTAAGATTTTCTCTGAGACCCTTGTTGTCAGGAGAGATTGCTTCAAGATCTCTAAGGACAAGCTGAAGAAAGACATCAATACACGAAGTATCACCAATAGGTGGAAAAAGCTTATTATTCAGTCGCAAGTCCGTAAAGGGACCTTCTCCCTGTAAGCGTTAATTTTCATCCAAAAGGTCCACTAGTTGTCTAGCGGTAATTAAATCCTCCTCTGTCAATCCACAGGTCTGTCCTTCTCTTTTATCTTTTAATTTAAAGAATTTGTGCCATTTCAGGCGTCGGACAAAGAGATGTAAATACTTGGTCCATTCAAACCGATCGTGTTTGACAGAGGGGACAAATGATAGACCCTTTTGGAGGACTTGTAATTGTGTATCAGTGAGGACATGGTTCGATAGGTTAATCACCTGGGGTTGATTCACACTGTTTACTGACGATATTGTGGTCTGTGAGGGGGTGGGCCCCGAAGTTGGTAGGGATCTCTGGGGTTCCCCTCTAAAAAAGGAGAGGATGAAGAAGAGGTAGCACCACCACATGTTGTGGGTTGTTTGTTATAGGAGCCTCTATTTCCACCCCTTCCCCTCCCCCTCCTGTTTCTATAGGTACCTTTATTGGCTCCTCCTCTTTGATTTTGTGACCCTGCTTCTGAGTGATCAGTGTCGGAGGATGTAATGTCAGTTTCAGTGTCCCTAGAGGTTACGTTTTTGTCCAATACACTGTACGCCTTGTTTTCCTTAATGTCGGCTAGGTCCCTGATGAATTGCTCGTGTTTTTCCTGTTTTACTTGGTATTGATATCTTTCTATTTGGTTCTGTAGTTGTGTCTCTTTATTAGGGAATTCCGGGTCAGTCTTAAACCGGAGGACCACTTCCTTTTGTTTCTGTAGTCTAATAGATAAAGTATCCAAAAGTCTCTTCTCCTCCTCCAATAAGATATTCATGAATTTTAATGAACAGCTAGTAGCCTCTGTTTCCCATTTAGTCAGGACCGTAGGTGTCCTCAATCTTGTTGAAGGTAAAATAGGTACACGTAGACCCCGGGGAACTATATTATTTTTCACATAGCTTTCAAACCCCTGAACCTCCCAAAATGAGGTAATGTGTTGTTTGTAGAGACTAGTTAACTCCCTGAATGCTGTACGCAAAGAGGGGGTATACTTAGGTTGAATGTAATTATTCTCAGAAAACAAATCATGTGTTTCCGTAAGCCAGTTGTTAGTTTAAGGAAAACAAGGCGTACAGTGTATTGGACAAAAACGTAACCGCTAGGGACACTGAAACTGACATTACATCCTCCGACACTGATCACTCAGAAGCAGGGTCACAAAATCAAAGAGGAGGAGCCAATGGAGGTACCTATAGAAACAGGATGGGGAGGGGAAGGTTTGGAAATAGAGGCTCCTATAACAAACAACCCACAACATGTGGTGGTGCTACCTCTTCTTCACCCTCTCCTTTTTTAGAGGGGAACGTCAGAGATTCCTACCAACTTCGGGGCCCACCCCCTCGCAGACCACAATATCGTCAGTAAACAGTGTGAATCAACCCCAGGTGATTAACCTATCGAACCATGTCCTCACTGATACACAATTACAAGTCCTCCAAAAGGGTCTATCATTTGTCCCCTCTGTCAAACACGATCGGTTTGAATGGACCAAAGATTTACATCTCTTTGTCCGACGCCTAAAATGGCACAAATTCTTAAAATTAAAAGATAAAAGAGTAGGACAGACCTGTGGATTGACAGAGGAGGATTTTATTACCGCTAGACAACTAGTGGACCTTTTGGATGAAAATGAACGCTTACCAGGAGAAGGTCCCTTTACGGACTTGCGACTAAATAGTAAGCTTTTTCCACCTATTGGTGATACTTCATGTATTGATGTCTTTCTTCAGCTTGTCCTTGGAGATCTTAAAGCAATCTCTCCTGACAGCAAGGGTCTCAGAGAAAATCTTACACGACAAGAAAAACATGCCCTTCATCAGCTACAACATAATGACTAATTAGTTATTAAATCTGCAGATAAGGGGGGAAACATTGTTTTATTAGACAGACCCAAATACATCAGAATGTGTAGGAGACTTCTAGATGATCAGGAAACGTACAACATTTTACCACATGACCCCACTGTACTGGGCATCGCGCAGAACGTGGGTATCTATTTCGATAAAATACTTTGTGAATTTGTGTTTACGGTACCCTCCTACCTTAGGGACACCATGGACCTGCTCCGGGTAGAGGGCATAACCATCCACAATGATACTATTTTAGCCAGTATAGATGTCGAAGCCCTCTACTCTTCCATCCACCATCAGATTGGTCTACGAGCGGTCGAGTATTTTCTTAACTTTCGAGGTGCCCAATTCCATGAACACAATTTGTTTGTGCTCCGTCTACTTAGGTTCACTCTTACACATAACTATTTTCTTTTTCAAGGCCGAGTCTACCACCAACTCAGGGGGACCACGATGGGGAGCCCCTGTGCCCCCAGCTACGTGAATCTCACCCTGGGTTGGTGGGAGGCCACCATCCTTTTCTCGGACATCCGATAACATTTTAGTGAATCTGCGTTGATGTGGCTGCGCTTCATCGACGACGTGTTCGTCCTGTGGAAGTGCACGAGAGACACCTTTGAACAATTGGTTCATGCTATAAATATTAACGATATAGGCCTACTGTTCACATTTGAAACACAGGAACAAGTACTCAACTTCTTGGACATTAGCATCTTGAGGGACTCTGATGGTACACTTCAGAGTACAATTTACCGTAAAATCACCTCCACGAACAGCCTCCTGAGGTGGGAAAGCTGCCACCCGGGTCGCCTTAAGAGGGGCATACCCAAGGGGCAGTTTTTACGCCTCAGGAGGAACTGTTCACGCTCAGAGGATTATAAGAGAGAGGCACGGATTATGAAACAGCGATTTCGCGATAGGGGATATCCGGATTATATCCTGAATCAACCCCTTAGAGAAGCTTCCTTGAAGCCCAGGAATGAACTTTTGACCCCGAAACAGAATATTGATCACTATAGCACTAAACCATGTGCTAGAATCATAGGCACATATGACAAACTAGCCATCCCTATACGTAATATTATAACAAAACATTGGGATATTTTAAAAATCGACCCTGATTTACAAGAAATTATAGGCAATTTCCCACAGATTACTTATAGGCGAGGCCGCAGTCTTGGCAACCTGCTAGTCCACAGCCATCTGCAACAGCCCAATTCCATCACACAAAACTGGCTGGGTCGTTTAGCACCAACGAAAGGATGCTTTAAATGTGGACATTGTCGGGCCTGCCAATTCGTTGCGAGAACGAACACCCTACCCCATCAAACAGAATCTATCACTATTTAACACTTTATTAATTGTTCAACTAAGGCAGTTATCTATCTTGCAGTTTGTTCTTGTTCCCTTTCATACGTAGGGAAAACCAGCAGAGAGTTTAAGAAAAGGATATTAGAACATATTGGGGACATTAGAAACCATCGTGACACCTCTATCGCCAATCACATCAATAGTGTACATGCTGGAAATGCTAATCAATAATCTTTTATAGGTATTGAGAGAGTTTTCACCTCAGAAAGAAGGGGGAATATAGACCGTATATTATTACAAAAAGAGTGTCGGTGGATACATAGATTAAAAACAGTAGCCCCTAGGGGCTTGAATGAGCATATACAATTTGGGTGTTTTCTTTAAACTGGATCCCAGGTGGCCTCGGCAAATAATGACCAGTTAGGCAGTGAGGGACGGCTGTAGTCAGCCAATAGGAGATAGTGGTCATTATCATCATCTAGGTATGTATGTAGTGTGGCAATAGGAGGTTCCTGTGCGGGACCGCCCTTTTTAGGGCGGCCACCCCGCCTAGGCCGCAGGGCCCTGTAACAGGGATTCTTAGGGCAAGTTTAGTATCCCCTAGCGCCATGTCAACATCCCTCACAATTTAAATAGGTACCTCCCTCCATTTGTGCGGGGCCACGTGGAATTCCTCTTACCCTATTGCTCATTATCTATTATAGCTCCAACCCATGCACTTATAATACAATTTACCCTGTATATAAAAGTTTTTATAATTTCTCTCCCCCCCCCTGGCTCTATCCATCCTCAATGTTCTAGTTACTACTGATATAACACAATCTTAAAGGGGTACTCCGGTGAAAACCTTTTTTCTTTTAAATCAAGTGGTGGAAGAAAGTTAAACATATTTGTAAATTACTTATTAAAAAATCTTAATCCTTTCTGTACTTATTAGCTGCTGAATACTGCAGAGGAAATTCTTTTCTTTTTGGAATGCTCTCTGATGACATCACGAGCACAGTTCTCTCTGCTGACGTTATTACAATAATAATAAAGCTTTATTTATTGTTGTCCTTAGTGGGATTTGAACCCAAGCCCCCAGCACTGCAAGGCAGCAGTACTAACCACTGAGCCACCATGCTACCCTTAGCATACTTCTATGCATGGTTGTTAAAATGGACAGAGATGTCAGCAGAGAGCACTGTGCTTGTGATGTCATCAGTGTTCCAAAAAGAAAGGAATTTCCTCTGTAGCATTCAGC
Source organism: Hyla sarda (assembly GCF_029499605.1). Taxonomy (NCBI): domain Eukaryota; kingdom Metazoa; phylum Chordata; class Amphibia; order Anura; family Hylidae; genus Hyla; species Hyla sarda. Next base: position 173,440,637 of record NC_079197.1, on the reverse strand, counting down.
AGCTAATAAGTACTGGAAGGATTAAGGTTTTTTAATAGAAGTAATTTACAAATATGTTTAACTTTCTGCTACCAGTTGATTTAAAAGAAAAAAGGTTTTCACCGGAGTACCCCTTTAATAACAAGCTTGATTGATTGTCATCTCTGCGTATGATTTGAACTGCATTTGGCTTCTTATAACCTTTTTGCCAATTTTTTCGCTTACTTTAAATTATAACTAAAATCATAAATTTGATTCAATTAATCGGATGTCCCCTGTGAATTGTTGGTGCCTCTCTGCTTATTAATTTGACCTTTTAATAATCTTGACCTTTTAATGGTTAGAACTCTGGAGTTGTAGCACTGGAGCCAGTATAATGTTTGTGCCTTAACCATAGACCTACCTGTCAAACACTCTAGCTTCTAATCACATCAGCGCTCCATGCCGCGATTGAGTGGGCGTGGGCTCTGACGTGCGCAATTGCCCACGCCCTCTGTGTTCGTGTCGACCGGGGGCGGGGCCTAGCGTATACTTAGTCGCGGCTAGCAGCGGATGTGACATCAGACGCCATAGCTAGCTGGAACCCGCAACAAAGAGTGTAGAGCTCTGAAGTGTCAGCAATGAGTCCAGATCTAAATCCCCTTGATCACCTGTGGAGAGATCTTATAATTACTGTGGGGAAAAGGCGCCTTCCAATAAGAGACCGGGAGCAGATTGTAAAGGAAGAGTGGTCCAACATTCCGGCTGAGAGGTGTAAGAAGCTTATTGATGGTTATAGGAAGACACTGATTTCAGTTATTTTTTGCAAAGGGTGTGCAACCAAATATTAAGTTAAGGGTGCCGATAATTTTGTCCAGCCCATTTTTGGAGTTTGGTGACATTATGTCCAATTTGCTTTTTTCCTCCTTTTTTGGTTTAGTTCCAATACACACAAAGGGAATAAACATGTGTATAGCAAAATATGTGTTACTGCAATCCTTTCCTGTGAGAAATACTTAATTTTCTAGAAAAATTTCAGGGGGGCCAACATTTACGTTTCAGGGGTGCCAACAATATAGTCAAATGCAGTAGCAATTTATTTCCATGATAGATATATAGTGTACTGTAAAGTGATAAATCTGGGCATGGCTGCCGGCGGCTGACCCAATATTTTGGGGCTGGTATGCAATTATTTCCAGGGCTGGTTTTCAGCCCTAGTCTGGCCCTGAATACTGCCCTCTGTGGTACCTCTCAAGGAACTGCAGCCCAATTGGAGTATGTTCTATCAGTAACCACCATCTGTTTCTTGTCACTAAACCAGTTATTTACTATCTACACCAGTGTTTCCAAACCAGGGTGCCTCCAGTTGATGTTAAACTACAACTTCCAGCATGCATGCTGGAAGTTGTAGTTTTGCAACAGCTGAAGGTACACTGGATTGGAAACACTGATTTAGATGATCCTCACTTTCCCCAAAGGTAAATCATGGCTTTACTTTAATCTCAGCACCAGCATGTCAGTGCTTATGGCAGTGTTTCCCAACAAGCGTGTCTCCAGCTGTTGCAAAACTACAACTCCCAGCATGCCCAGACAGCCTTTGACTAAGTTCGTGTTATCTGTCTGCCTCCTCTAGATGATCTTTACTGTCTTCTAAAGGTAAATCATGGCTTCCTTCTCATCTCAGCAGGTCAATACATGCAAGGTTTCCCAAAAAGGGTGCCTCCAGCTGTGCAAAACTACAATTCCCAGCATGCTGGGAGTTGTAGTTTTGCAACAGTTTAAGGCAGGCACTGTAGATGTTTTGGACTACATCTCCCATGATGTTCTTACAGCCAAAATGCTGACAAAGCATCATGGGAGATGTAGTCCAAAACATCTGCAGTGCCGAAGGTTTCCTATGCCTGGCTTAAGGCAACCTGGTTGGGAAACACTGGCTCTGTGTAACCCTTTCCTTGCTGTGCTTATGCTGTTTCTTTCAGTAACTACCCTCTCTCTCTAGATAGCATCTATAGTAGAGTAAGGTAAATCATCCCCCAGCGCAGTGGCAGCCTTTCACCAGCACCTCGTCAATGGATAGCAGTAAGGAGTAGGTGCTGTGCTGTGATTGGCTAGAGAAGTAAGGAAAAAGAAGAACCTGTTAATGTAACAAAACCACACAGTTTGTATTTTTTTTTAATCAACTAGTAAACTTTAACCCCTGAAGTAACAAAGGCGTAACTCACTGTATACCCTGATCCCGCATTTTGAAGCACATGAGCTGAGCGCACCTCATACCGAGTGGGTCCCAGTTGCTATCAGCAGCCAGGACCCATGGTTAAAGCTGGAAATCACCGATAGGGCCGATGCCCAGAATTAACCCTTTAGACGAGGCATTCAAAGTTGATTGCAGCATCTAAATGCAAGATTTAATGTTGCCGGTTAGCAGAGGGAGCTGATCAGGACATCAGCTCCGAAATCATGGAGGAGGCCCTTACCTGCCTCCTCACTGTCCAATCGGTCCTCTTATTGCTTATATCATTTTTATTAGTTTTTTAATTGATTACAATTCATATAATCCGGATGTCAATTATTAATCTCAATTATCAACAAATGTAGCACATATTTGTAGACATCCATAAGGAAAACATATAAAGTAAAAAAAAAGGACACAGAAAAGAAGGAAAGAAAAAAAAAGAAAAAAAAGGGAAAAAGAAGAAAGAGGTTATACATATATTGATTAACTAAATACATAAATAAGTATTCAGGTGTATTTCTTCACCTCCAATCATTTATTGATCTGATATCATTTCTCTCTAAAGTACTATTAAGAAACTAATACATAACATTTTTACTCATATTAGCTATTTATACCCTCTTATGGCAGGCTAAAGCAGCCGAGCGCCGAAAACACTAATCAATGCTGAGCCAAACCCAGCAGTAAACAGTGTATACAATCGCAAGATTACACGTTATAGCCCCCTAAGGAGACAAAAAAGTTGATAAAAAAATAGAGTTAATAAATGTGACTAAGCCCCTCCCCTAATAAAACTTTTCCCATTTTTTAAATAAAATGATGTAAACAAAAATAAACATAAGTGTCGGAGAACAGATGTGAGACGGCACATAATACCGTAATCAGTAATGGTGGTGCTGGGATGTAGTAGAAAGAAAGACTCAATGTAACATAGGGTATAAAGCATACAAGAAAATCCTGCACTCACCACTCGATGCTCCTCAAAGGGAAAATCGGGGACCTAGGCTGCAGAGGTGTGGGCGCTCAACCAGATGTTGTTTGCCTCTGAGCGCCCACACCTCTGCAGCCTGGGTCCCCGGTTTTCCCGTTGAGGAGCATCGAGTCACTTGCCGAGTGGTGAGTGCAGGATTTTCTTGTATGCTTTATGTCCTATGCTAAAAATAAACATAAACATATGTGGTATTGCCACGTGCGTAAATGTTTGAACTATTAATATCTAACGTTTATTAAGTTGCGTGGTCGGTGGCGCACACGGAAAGAAATATATGCCAAAAAGAAGAAGGTACCAGAGCAAGAAATTGTAATCCAACATGAATATACTTTATAAGAATGAATACAAACACATATAAAATCCTATAAAAAGCAGAATCATATAGGCACTTAGAATGAAAAATACAGAGAACAAAGTGAGTGAGGGTATCAAATCGGTATCCATAATAATGCAGTGATACAGAGGACATAAAATATAGTGTCGCACTACCCAAGTAAATAGCAGCAAAGGGTTCTACAGTTAGGGAATGTGTATAATAGAAAAAGTATAAAGACTGACTAAAAAAACATTAGACCTCCGTAATATACCGGCCATGTACCCAGGTAGATACCACACACCTACACCCCAATGCACGCTTCGCCTATGGGCTTCGTCAGGGGGCGTTGGGGTGTAGGTGTGTGGTATCTACCTGGGTACATGGCCGGTATATTACGGAGGTCTAATGTTTTTTTAGTCAGTCTTTATACTTTTTCTATTATACACATTCCCTAACTGTGTAACTCTTTGCTGCTTTTTACTTGGGTAGTGCGACACTATATTTTATGTCCTCTGTATAATTGAAGTATTGTGGATACCTATTTGATACCCTACAATTTTTTTTTCACAGTATTTATTAAAGTTTCTGTACATTTTGTACTTTTTCCTACATTTTGCTTTTTTTTACACATTGCTCTGCATTTTACACATTCTCTGATCTGTAGGGTTTTCCTCAGCTCAAATCCACCACATTTTCTGTGGAAACCTTAGTAAACATGTTGGGCTTTTGTGAAAATGTCAGAGACACGCCCCCTTTCAGCGACCACGCCCCTTTTCTCATATGACCACGCCCCTTTTGGGGTTCTCTGAGTAAAATGGAGAGTGTGTCGGCAAAACATGTGGGGTTTACAATAGTAAATCAGGGCCAGTATTTATACATAGCCATGAATACGTGACACACGTAAAAAGATACCAAAGTCCAAAATTGCACATTTTTGGTCACTTCATATACCTTAAAAAATAAATGAAAAGTGATTAAAACAAAAATATACAATAAAAACTACAGATCACGGCACAAAAAATTAGCCCTCACACATCCCCGTATGCGGAAAAATAAAAAAGCTATACGGGCCAGAAGAGGACAATTTTAAGCATGCGAATTTTGGTAGTAAAATAAAATAAAACCTACATAAATTGGGTATCCTTGTAACTGTATGGACCTACAGAATAAAGATAAGGTGGTATTTTTACAAAAAAGTGCACTGCCTAGAAAGCAAGCCCCCAAAATACAAAATGGTGTTTTTTTATTTTTTTTTTATTTCATAACACATTTTTTTTTTTCTTTTTTTTGCCGTATATTTTGTTATGAAATGAGTGATGTCCTTACAAAGTACAATTTGTTGCCCATACGGTTCTGTAGGTGGAAAACTGAAATCGTTATGATTCTTAGAAGGGGAGGAGGAAAAAACGCCATTCCAAAAATGGTCCTCAAGGGGTAAACTTACAGGTCTGTCATTTCTGGGATCACTTTTTGGGGCCCTTTTAAATACTGTCAACACATTTGCTATATACCGGTTCAAGGGAACAACCCCTATAATAAAATCCATAAATATTAAGTAAATAAAAAGGTTTGTCAATCATTGGTCAATGAATTTACATGTTTCCTATAAACATACAGTATAGGAGGCATTTAGTTGATTGGCCTTTTTCTCATCCTCCTCCACTTTATACCCAGATTGTTTCTAAGGGGACAAAAATATCTGGACTATACAGTTTTATGACATAAGTCCTGGGGCACAATGGGAGAATTTGGGGACATATCTACTCGATCCAGCAGGGTAGCTAGTCTGCAAGTTGATACTAGGACATGGAGTGTTGGGTGGCATCTGCCGTTTTTTCCACATTGATCTTCTCCATCATATGAATGGAGCCTTATTGACAGGAATATGGGTTATGTCCTATATGTCCAACCAGCGGTCCTGCAGCTGTTGCAAAACTACAACTCCCAGCATGCCCGGACAGCCAACGGCTGTCCAGGCATGCTGGGAGTTGTAGTTTTGCAACAGCTGGAGGACCCCAGATTGAATTGGAGAAATATCACAACGCAATTTAGTTTGCATGAACCTCATGTAATGCTGGGTACTGTAGTCCTTGTCTACTGACATTCCAGAGTGTCTTTACTGTCGCATATGTGTATAGGAATGTTTTTCGACTTGGTTTTCACTTGAAGTTTCTTACGTCCATTTCTTGTTCCTATGGACCTGCCGCTATATCTGGTGGTGGCAGTAGATGGCAGCACAATATCAGCTATGACTCAAGTAGTGTCGGTTATTTGTGCATTGTTGATCCTTATGTAGCCTGAACTGGAGACATTCAGAACCCCCCCCCCCCCCCTCCCCCCTCCATTAGCCTCAGGTGTATAAGGGTCCGGTCCTATATGACTTAGCGGAGTAGTACTAAATGCATAATCTGTGCATTAGTCCAAATCAATTGTCATAGTTCATCATTTGGATACAGAAGAGTCTATAAAAATCATAAACTCTCCCAGCACTATTAAAACATAACCTTTAATTCTAATATATAAAAACAAAAGTCCTTCAAATTACGCACAATTGCCCGAAACGGATAAACCAATAAGGCCACAGCTATCCCGATTGGTTATTAAAGCATAGGGGTATTGTGCAGTAATACAAAAGGGGAAAACCCTACAAAATTATTCCTGCCCCAACATGTTTCTCCCCCCTCCCCCTTAAAAAGGCAGGGTTCATCAGGGCGTCAAATCCATCTCATGCCCAAGCCTTTCATTAGGAGGTATCTGGGAGCAAGTGGCCATATATTATTCTTTGTGCATGGTTATTGTTTAAATCGCATTAATATACCATGATAACTGTTGTCTTTGTTCTGCATGGGTTTCAAAATATTTTATGTTTGGTCCCATGATGAACCCAATCATTTTTAGGGGTGAAACACGTCGGGACAGGTGTAATTGAGACGGGAATTGATTTGTAGGGTTACATTTTAGATCTAATCCCTTTTTGTTTTGTGGAATGATACCCCTATACTTCAATAACCAATAAGAACTGTAGCCGACATTTATCATTGTCTTTAGACAGTTTTTTGTGTCTAGAAAAGGTACAAAAAAGGCGCAAGCAGGGTTTATTTGTGCCTTTTTTCGCGCCTTTTGGTTTACACATATCTGCTGATTTTGAGTTGCAATCCACTGATTTTGGCAATACACATGATATGGAAGGGTTTTATGTACTGCGCCTTTTTGTGAAAAGGTGCAAAAAAGGCACAAAACCACAAAAAAAGTCCCTAAAACTACACCAGCCCAGACTTAGCTTAGCTTTTTGGTGTATATGAAGACTGACATTTTAGAAAATGTGACCTGCACACAATTTATCAAATGCTCTGCTACCTTTTAATACATTTGGTGCTACTACACATCACCAGCACACACAAAAAGGTGTAGAACAACGCTTCACTTACACTACAATGCATCACTTCCCATGTGCCAATAAAAGGAATACATGCAGAGCTAATACTAAAAGCTTAAAGCGTACCTGTCATATCACTGAAAAGAAGAATGATTCTACTCACTAGGTCATGCAGATTCTTTACATGTCTTTTTTATGTGTCTAGCTTCTGTATTTGGCGCACAAATCCCTCCGTTCTGCTGCTCACTCATTCTGACATCCACTGCTCAGGAAGGGGCTTGTCCAAAGGCTGCCCTCACTCACCGTGCAATCGCTTCCTCCCTGAGTCTGCTGTGCTGGGTCTCTTCATATAATTAATCCTCTTTTAGAATAGGACAGGATCTGATAAGACAGGAGTGAGCACAGAGGAGCCCTCATTTCCTGGACTTTGTCTCTGCCTGTGGTTTAGCTGGGACAAAGATGAGGCTGCAGCCAGAAAGGATTATATTCTGGATGTTTATCTTTGTTTACATTATTTTTTTAATGGGAATAGGGAAGGGGTTAATTCACATTTATTAACTTTTATTTATTTATTTATTGTACCTGTTTTTACACTATTTTATAGTTCCCATAGGGGACTATTACATTCAATCCTTGGATTGTATACACTGATACTAAGCCATAACATACTGTAACAACTGATCAGTGTTATCAATGCTCGATTGCTCCAGGCTGCTGAGGCTTCCTGGAGCACCGAGCCACCGTTCGGACGGCATGGAGGCACGTAAGGGCCCTCCCGCCGTCCTCTCAGCTGATCAAGACACCACGGTTTTACCGTGGTGGTCCTGATCAGCTCTGCTGAGCTGCCGGTACTGATTTTAGTTTTTTAGTGATGTGATGTCAGGCATTAGACATGGGTCCCGGTGACTATCAGCCACCAGGACCTGTCTCTAATGCCGGACATCACCGCTATGAAACGGGCTTAGCTCCTGAGCCTGCGTCATAGAAGGGGAGTGGGTGCAGGGCGTATGGGTATGTCCTGTGTCCTTAACCCCTTAAGGACCAAGGACGTACCGGTACGTCCTTGGTCCTGCTCTTCTGATATAACGCGGGGTTACACAGTAACCCCGCGTCATATCATGGCGGGCCCGGCGTCATAGTGAAGCCGGGACCCGCCTCTAATAGCGCGCAGCGCCGATCGCGGCGCCGCGCGCTATTAACCCTTTAGCCGCGCGCTCAAAGCTGAGCCGTGCGGCTAAAAGTGAAAGTGAAAGTTCCCGGCTAGCTCAGTCGGGCTGTTCGGGATAGCCGCGGCTAATCGCGCCATCCCGAACAGCTGACAGGACAGCGGGAGGGCCCCTTCCTGCCTCCTCGCTGTCCGATCGCCGAATGACTGCTCAGTGCCTGAGATCCAGGCATGAGCAGTCATGCGGCAGAATCGTTGATCACTGGTTTCTTATGAGAAACCAGTGATCAACATAGAAGATCAGTGTGTGCAGTGTTATAGGTCCCTATGGGATAACAATGATCAGTATAAGAGATCAGTGTGTGCAGTGTTATAGGTCCCTATGGGATAATAATGATCAGTGTGTGCAGTGTTATAGGTCCCTATGGGACCTATAACACTGCAAAAGAAAAGTGAAAAAAAAGTGAATAAAGATCATTTAACTCCTCCCCTATTAAAAGTTTGAATCACCCCCCTTTTCCAATAAAAAAAAAAACACAGTGTAAATAAAAATAAAAATAAACATATGTGGTATCACCGCGTGCGGAAATGTCCGAATTATAAAAATATATCATTAATTAAACCGCTCGGTCAATGGCGTGCGCGCAAAAAAATTCCAAAGTCCAAAAGAGTGCATTTTTGGTCACTTTTTATATCATTTAAAAATGAATAAAAAGTGATCAATAAGTCCTATCAATGCAAAAATGGTACCGTTAAAAACTTCAGATCACGGCGCAAAAAATGAGCCCTCATACCGCCCCATACACGGAAAAATAAAAAAGTTATAGGGGTCAGAAGATGACAATTTTAAACGTATTAATTTTCCTGCATGTAGTTATGATTTTTTCCAGAAGTCTGACAAAATCAAACCTATATAAGTAGGGTATCATTTTAATCGTATGGACCTACAGAATAAAGATAAGGTGTCATTGTTACCGAAAAATGTACTACGTAGAAACGGAAGCCCCCAAAAGTTACAAAACAGCGTTTTTTTTTCAATTTTGTCGCACAATGATTTTTTTTCCCGCTTCACCATAGATTTTTGGGCAAAATGACTGACGTCATTACAAAGTAGAATTGGTGGCGCAAAAAATAAGCCATCATATGGATTTTTAGGTGTAAATTTGAAAGAGTTATGATTTTTTAAAGGCAAGGAGCAAAAAACGAAAATGCAAAAACGGAAAAACCTCCGGTCCTTAAGGGGTTAAAGGGGTTCTCCGGTAAAAAAAAAAAATATTTTTTTAAATCAACTGATGCCATTTGCAAATAAAAGGAACACATACAGAGCTAATACTAAAAGCTTAAAGCGTACCTGTCATATCACTGAAAAGAATAATGCTTTTATGTGTAACTCCTGCGTCCTTAAAGGGGTTCTCCAGTTAAAAAAATTATTATTTTTTTAAATCAGCTGATGCCAGAACGTTATACAGATTTATAAATTACTTCTATTTAAAAATCTTAACCCTTCCAGTACAAATTAGCTGCTGTATGCTCTACAGGAAGTTATTTTCTTTTTAAAGGAGTTCTGGAGGGGCAAGCTGTGCATAACTAGCTTGCCCCCTGACTGGTGAGCAGTAAGGGGTTAAGAAAAATACAGGCAATGGTTTAGCCCCCTCCCCCACCTGTAAAACTTGCCAGTGGCTATAGTGGTATGTCCCATGGGTGGGGGGAAGGAGTGCACCAATCAGGGGTTCAATAGTTTCCCGGGCTTTCAGGGGCCCTCCCCTGGGTATTTATAGCTGGGGTGTCTCCCTTCCCCCCTCAATCTGCCCAGGACCCAGAGTTTTGTCTGCCGGTTGGTATGTATCTGCCCCTTATTTATGGCCCGGATGGAGCAGGAGGGTGAGGGCTGGCATGCTCGCTTGTGGCTGAGCTGGCCTCCCCTCCTGTTGCGCCGGCGTTGGGTTCGGGAGGCTGGCGGACCTCTCCTCAGTCCCGCTCTCCTTTCCCCTGTAATCCCTGTGCGGCCTGTCCCACCCGCTCCTTTTGCCCTCTTCCCTGCCCCGAGCCCTCTCCCCTGCCTGTACCTTCATCCCTCTCCCACGGCGTGCTCCTTATGAGCATGCTCTGGTTTTTCCTTCTTGTCCCCCCCCCTGTTGTCCCCTCCGTCTCCCCCCCCCCCCCCTGTTGTCCCCTCCGTCTCTGGAGGTGGCGGCCCCTGGGTGGCTGCTGCAGGGTGGTGGCGGCCCCTGGGTGGCTGCTGCTGGCTTAACCCCCCTTTTTTTCTGCGCAAATGGACGTTTATTAACGTCCATTTGCGCGTCCCCAGCTGTAATGCGCACTCCCAAGGCGAGCGCACATCATAGCCGTGAGTCCCGGTTGCTATTAGCAACCAGGACTCATGCTAATGCCAGACATCGCCGATCGGGCAGATGTCCGGCATTGCCTCTTTAGACGTGGCGATCAAGGTTGATCGCCGCGTCTGAAAGTGACATTGCAAGCATCCCGGCTGCTCAGTCGGGCTGATCGGGACCATCGCGATAAAATCGCGATGTCCCGATCAGCTGGGTCGCAGCAGGAGGGTCACTCACCTGCCTCCTGCGCGTCCGCTCGTTGATTGATTGCTACAAGCCTGAAATTCAGGCTTGAGCAATCGATCGTTGTTAGCACTGATCGTTGCCATGTTAATACATGGCAAGTGATCAGTGTCAGGTTCAGTGAGTGCAGTGTTATAGCCCCCTGTGGGAGCTATGTCAGTGCAAAAAAAATAAATAAAAAAAAAAGATTTCAACAGTTAAGTTTAACCCTTTCAATAAAAGTTTGTATGTATATGTGCATGTATATGTATGTGTATATGTATATATATATATATATATATATATATATATGTGTGTATCTATGTATATATATATGTATATGTGTGTGTATGTGCACATGAATTAAGTACTGTATATTATAACAAGCACACAAATATGTGGTATCGCCACGTGCGTACATGTCCGAAATATAAAAATATATCATCAATTGAAGCGCTCCGTCTATGGCGTATGTGCAAAAAAAAATAAATAAATAAATAAAAAAAAATAAAAAAAAATAAGGATAATTTTATACATAAAAAAAAATTAAAAAAAATAAATACAATTATTAAATAAATACAATACATAAATAGCTACAAATATTAATAATTGAATAAATATATTTCATATAAGTCCTAATTAACGTGTTTTTGATCGCTTTTTGTACCGTAAATATGTATAAATATGTGAGTGGGTGGCCTTGCTGTCGGCGACCGGTTTTTCCTATCAGTTTTTGGGTCGCTTGGTGGCGGCTACGGGTCGGGTTTTTGGTTGTCGCTTTTGCGTTGTTTTCTCTGATCCGAGGTTTTGCGCTAGCTTTTTTCGGGGCTATGTGGATGGGGCACTTCCTTTCTCCTAGTCTCCTTCCATGGGACTTGGGTGTCTGTGTTTTTGGGTGCCGATCTTGTGGTTTCACGAAAAAAGTAAAAAAAATAAAAATAAATAAAAGGCCCGGCGATCCGGGTCACGCAGCTTGTGCTGCATGAGGGTCCGCGGATGACTGTTTTTTCCGTTGTCATCCTATTGTTGACTGGGCGGCGGTTGGGCCCCCTCCCCCTTTTTTCTTTTGCTCCCCGCCCTCGATTATTCAGTTCCAGGTTTTTTGTCTGTTTTGGGTTTTGGCTTTTCTTTGATAGGATGGGGTTTTGTGAGTTCGGGATTTGCTCTCTTTTTGTATCGGAGCCGGCGGAGGTGGCTGGGTTTCCGGAGAGGGTAGCGCTGTGCATGGGGCGCGGGCGATCTGCATGTTGTGTTGCTATTTTCGCCCAGTTTGATGTTTCCCACATGTGTTTTTGTTTTGAGAGCGGCTTTCCGCAAGGTGGTACGAGTGCTGCGGCACTCTTCGGTGTATGGGCGAGTCTGAGAGTGGAGTTCACACGAGTTATTTAATTTAAAAAAAAAATGGTCCTGGCGGCAGGTACCTCAGATTTCCTGGAGAGGAAAAGTGTTGAGCGGATTTCCTGGAGAGGAAATGTGTTGGGTGTGTCCGGGGGGCTGAGGTGGCCCCAGGTGTTGGCTATCCAGTATCTCTTGGGTGGGGGTCGGAGCGCAGTGTAGGGCTAACTGGTCTCCTCCGTGGCGGTAAGAAGACGGTGAAAGCGGGGTCAACCCGGGGTAGACCTCCACACAGGACGGTGTGGCAACACCTCTCGGGTTGGTAAGAAGCCAATCGGTGTCTTTGTTACAGTTAAATTGTTATTTATATAAGTAATTTTATAAATAAAGCTGTGGCCGATTCCCACCCACGGAAAAGTTAAATTGTTGTTGTGTCAGTTATTATTTAATTATTTATTGTAGTAAGGGGGAGGGGTAGATATAGCCTGCTAGGAGCTAATTGGGTCTCAACAGTCTGTAATGCTTATAACTTATCCCCTATCCAAAGGATAGGGAATAAGTTATAGATCGCGGGGGGACTGAAAGCTGGGGCCCCCCGCGATCTCCTGTACGGGACCACGGCAGTCTGCCCAAAGGATCATGTTGTCCCCAACAGAAAGCAGCAACAGGCACTCCCCCTCCATGTATCTCTATGGAATAATGGAGAGGGCATGCTGGCTGCCGCGTCATGTAGCGATGGAATGCCCCCTTTCCTGCACATTGCCACGGTCCCGTACAGGAGATGTCCTTTAAAGAGGTTCTCCACCATAAGGTGATTTTAGTACAAACCTGGCAGGCAGTAATGGACATGCTTAGGAAGGATCTGCGCTTGTCTTGGGGCTAAATGGCTATGCTGTGAGATTACATAACACTGTGGCTAGCTATTTGTGAACTGGTATTTCCTGTTTCAGTTTTATTTTTTGACTACAAATCCCATAATTCCATTTTCCTCCCTCCCACACATCAGCCACCCCACCCATTGAAACATAAATGAGCTGCATCCATTCAAAAGACCTGTAGTTTTCAATCAGGGTGCCTACAGCTGTTGCAAATTGATTTTTCTCCCACCAAGCTATCGCTCCACCCATTGAAGCAGACAGGCTCCCTGTCATCAGCTGACTAGTGAGTCAGGTCTCGGCCACATTGCAACCTGGGAAAAATCTGAGACAACAGTCATTTTGTATGCTGGTAAAAATAAATATTGGGGTTAAAATCACATAAGAATTGCGAGAAAACCATCACACACAGGTACAGACACTATATTATGAACTATACTAACTTTACAACCCCGGTAGCATAGTCAAATAAAAAAAAAAAAATCGTGGAATACCCCTTTAAATTTCTTTTCTGTCTGGCCACAATGCTCTCTACTGACACCTCTGTCTGTCTCAGGAACTGTCAAGAGCAGCATAGGTTTGCTATGGGGATTTGCTCCTACTCTGGACAGTTCCTGAGACAGACAGAGGTGTCAACAGAGAGCACTAAATTCAGACAGAAAAGAAAAGAACTTTCTCTGTAGTACACAGCAGCTGATAAGTGCTGGAAGGGTTAAGATTTTTAAATAGAAGTAATTTACAAATCTGTTTAACGTTCTGGCACCAGCTGATTTAAAAAAAAATGTTTTTCACTGGAGTACCCCTTTAAGGTGTTAAAAAAAATTTAAAAAAAAAATATGTATTATACCCACAATCTATTTTCTGAATGTAGACACCTGGTACATTGTCAAATTACCTTTTTGCACTTCATAGACACAGACACCTTCATGGAACTCTGCACAGTAATGTAATTCTTCAGGAAACATAGAATTATATTAGCTGCTAAAAGGTTTACGTGACCCAAGCAGAAAATTAAGTAAATAAATAGCACATAAAAAGTAAAGTTCAAAAGACCCATCAGACTGTTCAAGCTACAGACCCATATCTCTTTTAAATTCGGACTTGAAATTATTTACTAAACTTCTAGCTAATAGGCTAGGCTATATCATCCCCTCTTTAATTAATAAGGACCAAGTGGGCTTTGTGCAGAATAGACAGGCAGGGGACAGCACCCGACGAAACATTGACCTGATAGACATATTGAACAAGACAAAAGCTTCGGGCGTCTTCCTGAGCTTAGACGCAGAAAAAGCGTTTGATAGAATCAGTTGGCCTTTTCTAATGTCAACTCTACGTGCTTATGGACTTTCGGGCCCTTTCCTCGATGCCGTCTCCTGCCTTTATACCTCTCCCACAGCCCAAGTCCGCCTACCTCATGCCACGTCTCGTAGCTTTACCATAAAAAATGGGACTCGCCAAGGATGCCCCCTATCCCCATTACTATTTGTTCTTTGTATTGAACCTCTTGCGACTCGTATCCGCAATAACCCTAACATTCAAGGAATTAAAATCAATTCAAGGGAATTTAAAATCTCCCTATTTGCAGATGACGTCCTTTTGTCGCTCTGTAACCCCCAGATCTCCCTACCGAACCTACATATAGCCCTTTCTGAATATAGCAGTCTATCGGGTTATAAAATAAATTCCCACAAAACCGAAGCCCTGCCAATAAATATTTCTGATGAAGTCCTCAGGTCATTAAAATCCTCCTTCCCGTATAAATGGCAATCTGACTCCATCTCTTACTTAGGAATTCACCTCACCACTAAATACTCAACTTTATATAAGGCAAACTTCCTACCCCTCCTGAATAATATCAACGCTTTATTGAAAAAATGGTCTTCACTCCTGCTGTCCTTCTTTGGGAGGATGGCCACAGTCAAGATGTCTATACTACCTAAAGTATTATATTTACTTGAAACATTGCCTGTCCATGTCCCCAAAACCATGCTAAAAAAGCTTCATTCTGAAATGTTTAAATTTATCTGGGGTGGGGGCCACCATAGAATCCCTGCATCCGTCCTCACTACTAAAAAATCTTATGGAGCTCTTGCTGTGCCAGATCTACATAAATATTACTTAGCTGCCCACTTACGCAGAATCCCATCCTGGTCAACTTTTCTGGCCTTTAACAAATGGACGGAGGTAGAGAAGATGTGGGTCTCCCCTATACACCCAAGTTTTTTTTATATGGTCTAAAGACCCCATATGTCCTTCCCCTAAATTATTGGGTCCCATGAAATTGACGATTGACATTTGGAAACAATCCATGTCCATGTTCCATCTTAAATCTAATATCACACTTCTTACTCCCCTCCTGTACAACCCCCTGATCCCAAATAGTTGGGACCCTATAACTGTCACTCCATGGATCCAATCTCATCTTTTTCACTTAGCTGACATAATTGATCCACGCTCGAAGACCCTCCTCCCCTTCTCGGTCCTGCGGGACAAATTTGACCTCCCAGATGGTGCCTCCGAGCTGTACCGGGAGATTATACACTACCTGGAACTGCCCCTAAATTGCCCCCCCTTTCCACCTCCCACTTCATTTGAATTATTATGTAGGGGTTCTACGTCCACAAAAGGCCTCATTTCTGCTATCTATAATATTTTGTCCTCTGAAGGAGGCATAGACAATCATAGACATACCTATATGGACAAATGGGACTTCTATTTGGGCACCCCTTTGTCCACCTCCCAATGGCAGACTATTTGGAAGGCTGCGGCAAAGTCATCTTCCTGCATTTCATACCAGGAAAATCAATATAAAATATTAATGATGTGGTATCAGACCCCAGAGAAATTGCACCGCCTCTTCCCTCAGGTATCCCCTCTATGCTGGAGGTGTCAGGTTGGACCTGGCTCTATACAACATATTTTTTGGGACTGTCCTGCATTGAGACACTTTTGGTTGGAGGTCCAATCCCTAATTCTTCAGGTTTTGGGAATACATGTCCCCCTCCATTCAACCACATATCTCCTGAATCTCCCTGTCTCCGGAATGCCCTCCACCTCTTCTAAACTGCTCTTACATATTCTGACTGCATCTAAATGTCTCATAGCCCGTTGGTGGAAATCTCCCGAATCCCCGCCGACTCGAGCCCTGTTGGAAAAAATTAAAGAGGTGTATAGGATGGAACGTCTTTCAGCAGTACTAGATAATAAACTCCATGTCTTTCAGAAGATATGGAGGCTTTGGGAGGAGTATGATGATTCTCTGAATAACCACTGATGTGCCATGGCCATGCGAGATTCTCTATTTTATATTCTTTCTTTTATTTATTTTAATTTATTTCATCATTATTTCTTTTTTAATTTTACTTTCTGCCACTTTCTCACCTCCTACTTCATCTCT
Organism: Hyla sarda; assembly: GCF_029499605.1. Classification (NCBI taxonomy): domain Eukaryota; kingdom Metazoa; phylum Chordata; class Amphibia; order Anura; family Hylidae; genus Hyla; species Hyla sarda. The sequence continues at coordinate 173,424,436 of NC_079197.1, read as the reverse complement.
ACAGTGTTTCTCCTTTATATATATAAAGTTGCAAATTTTGCTTTATATATTGCAAAGTACTCATGCTCACTGTACACGTCGTATTTTTCTTCTGTATTAAGATACAAAATCCTTTAAATAAACAGTTATACAAAAAAAAAAGTAAAGTTCAAAGTTCAAGAGTTCATACATACCACAGATGTCCCTTCCATTCCTTACATGTGAATAGGGTTGTTTTCTGTAGCAGGTGACCTATTCAGATCAATGGAACAGTTGCAGAAATTTCTGTCAAAAATATTTGTGTGAAACTGGACAATTTTATATCCATATAAATCTATCAGCAAAAACATCAAATCGTATTCCAGAGGGGAAAATACATTTCAGTTCAACTGGTTCAAGAAAATTATACAGATTTGTAAATTATTTCTATATAAAAATCTTAATCCTTCAAGTACTTATCAGCTGATGTATGCTCCAGAGGAAGTTGTGTAGTTCTTTCCAGTCTGACCACAGTGCTTTCTGCTGCCACCTTGGTCCGTGTCAGGAACTGTCCAGAGTAGGAGCAAATCCCCATAGCAAATCTCTCCTGCTCTGGACAGTTCCTGACATGGACAGAGGTGTCAGCAGAGAGCACTGTGGTCAGACTGGAAAGAACTACACAGCTTCCTGTGGAGCATACAGCAGCTGATAAGTACTGGAAGGATTAAGATTTTTATATACAAGTAATTTATAAATCTGTATAACTTTCTGAAACCGGTTGAACTGAATTTTTTTTTTACCCCCTCCGGAGTTCCCCTTTCAAGTATGCAATACCAAAAACACTGTATGCCAGTACCGCTTGCATTTTGATAAATATTATTTGCAGTCTGACTCTCCAAGCTGATGTCTGACGCTGATACTAGAGATCCTACACAGTGTATATATATATCTATATATATATATATATAGATATATATATATATAGAAACACACATTTCCATAACTTACTGCTGCTAAATACACAGTTATATACCTGTACTAGGTATCATATCCAGGTCAGAGGTCAGCACACAGGCCACCCAAAAAAATAGACAATATCTGAGTGAATTCATATCTCGTTTTGCACATCCGTAGGATTTTAAATCCCCCTCCTGCCGTATGCCTTGCGGATCCTCGCAGTACCCCATTGATTTCAATGAGCCAATCAGAGTCAGTTAATATCACAGGTCGGCTCATTTTCCCACCATACCTGGTTTATAAACCGGACTAAGGTTATGTTTACCCGGCGGAATTTCTGTGCAGAATTCTTCCTGAAAATTCGGCATAATTTTCTGCACATTGAATTGAATGGGATTTCGCTGCGGAAATTCTGCTTTACGTATTCTGCAAAAACATTGAACACGTCTTTAAATGTTTCAGAATTCTGGGTGTAATCCGTTTAAACTCAAGGGGGGTTTGAATTTCGGCAGAATTTTGTGTTTTGAGCACACAGAAATGCTGCCAAAATTCTGAGCAGTATAGCAGAATGTGAACATAGCCTAATGTCGCAGTCTGCTGCTGTTCAAAAACCGGATACAGTCAGAAAATTCACCTTCCAGAGACTGGGAGAGTTGGGTACAGTTCATATCCGGCAGAGATACGGAGGAGACGTAAATTAATCCTAAAACAGATTGTCGCTTCTGGGAAGTTTTCAAATAATATTTTTTTTTTGACTAATAGGATACATATTGGGGGAGATTTATCAAAACCTGTCCAGAGGAAAAGTTGCTGAGTTGCCCATAGCAACCAATCAGATCCCTTCTTTCATTTTTCACAGGCCTCTTTAAAAATAAAAGCAGCGATCTGATTGGTTGCTATGGGCAACTCAGCAGCATTTCCTCTAGACAGGTTTTGTAAAATCTCCCCTATTATTTCCAGGTGGAGGTCCCCAGATCTCCCCCATATAATACTACTTTTTAAGAAAATAAATGCAGCCCCTGCCGACATGTGAAAGCGTATGGATGAAGTGCGGGGTCCCTGGATGAAGTGCGGGGTCCCTGGATGAAGTGAGGGGTCCCTGGATGAAGTGCGGCCTCCCTGTATGAAGTGAGGGGTCCCTGGATGAAGTGCGGCCTCCCTGGATGAAGTGCGGGGTCCCTGGATGAAGTGAAGGCTCCCTGGAAGAAGTGCAGGGTCCCTGGATGAAGTGCGGCCTCCCTGGATGAAGTGAGGGCCCCCTGGATGAAGTGAAGGCTCCCTGGATGAAGTGCGGGGTCCCTGGATGAAGTGCGGCCTCCCTGGATGAAGTGAGGGCCCCCTGGATGAAGTGAAGGCTCCCTGGATGAAGTGCGGATCCCTGGATGAAGTGAAGGCTCCCTGGATGAAGTGAGGGCCCCCTGGATGAAGTGAAGGCTCCCTGGATGAAGTGCGGGGTCCCTGGATGAAGTGCGGCCTCCCTAGATGAAGTGAGGGCTCCCTGGATGAAGTGCAGGCTCCTTAGATGAAGTGAGGGCTCCCTGGATGAAGTGAGGGCTCCCTGGATGAAGTGAGGGCTTTCTGGATGAAGTGCGGCCTCCCTGGATGAAGTGAGGGCTCCCTGGATGAAGTGCGGCCTCCCTGGATGAAGTTTGGCCTCCCTGGATGAAGTGAGGGCTCCCTGGATTAAGTGAGGGCTCCGTGGATGAAGTGCGGGCTCCCTGGATGAAGTGAGGGCTCCCAGGATGAGGTGCGGGCTCCCAGGATGAAGTGAGGGCTCCCTGGATGAAGTGAGGGCTCCCTGGATGAAGTGAGGGCTTTCTGGATGAAGTGCGGCTCCCTGGATGAAGTGAGGGCTCCCTGGATGAAGTGAGGGCTCCCTGGATGAAGTGAGGCCTCCCTGGATTAAGTGCGGCCTCCCTGGATTAAGTGCGGCCTCACTGGATGAAGTGCGGCCTCCCTGGATGAAGTGCGGCCTCCCTGGATTAAGTGCGGCCTCACTGGATGAAGTGAGGGCTCCCTGGATGAAGTGCGGCCTCCCTGGATGAAGTGCGGGGTCCCTGGATGAAGTGAAGGCTCCGTGGATGAAGTGAGGGCTCCCTGGATGAAGTGAGGGCTCGCTTGATGAAGTGCGGTCTCCCTGGATGAAGTGCGGGCTCCCTGGATGAAGTGAGGGCTCCCTGGATGAAGTGCGGGCTCCTTGGATGAAGTGAGGGCTCCCTGGATGAAGTGAGGGCTCCCTGTATGAAGTGAGGGCTCCCTGGATGAAGTGAGGGCTCCCTGGATGAAGTGAGGGCTCCCTGGATGAAGTGAGGGCTCCCTGGATGAAGTGAGGGCTCCCTGGATGAAGTGCGGGCTCCTTGGATGAAGTGAGGGCTCCCTGGATGAAGTGCGGCCTCCCTGGATGAAGTGAGGGCTCCCTGGATGAAGTGCGGGCTCCCTGGATGAAGTGAAGGCTCCCTGGATGAAGTGAGGCCTCCCTGGATTAAGTGCGGCCTCACTGGATGAAGTGAGGGCTCCCTGGATGAAGTGCGGCCTCCCTGGATTAAGTGCGGCCTCACTGAATGAAGTGAGGGCTCCCTGGATGAAGTGCGGCCTCCCTGGATGAAGTGCGGGGTCTCTGGATGAAGTGAAGGCTCCCTGGATGAAGTGAGGGCTCCCTGGATGAAGTGCGGGCTCCCTTGATGAAGTGCGGTCTCCCTGGATGAAGTGCGGGCTCCCTGGATGAAGTGAGGGCTCCCTGGATGAAGTGCGGGCTCCTTGGATGAAGTGAGGGCTCCCTGGATGAAGTGAGGGCTCCCTGGATGAAGTGAGGGCTCCCTGGTTGAAGTGAGGGCTCCCTGGATGAAGTGAGGGCTCCCTGGATGAAGTGCGGGCTCCTTGGATGAAGTGAGGGCTCCCTGGATGAAGTGCGGCCTCCCTGGAAGAAGTGAGGGCTCCCTGGATGAAGTGAGGGCTCCCTGGATGAAGTGAAGGCTCCCTGGATGAAGTGAGGCCTCCCTGGATTAAGTGCGGCCTCACTGGATGAAGTGAGGGCTCCCTGGATGAAGTGCGGCCTCCCTGGATTAAGTGCGGCATCACTGGATGAAGTGAGGGCTCCCTGGATGAAGTGCGGCCTCCCTGGATGAAGTGCGGGGTCCCTGGATGAAGTGAAGGCTCCCTGGATGAAGTGAGGGCTCCCTGGATGAAGTGCGGGCTCCCTTGATGAAATGCGGTCTCCCTGGATGAAGTGCGGGCTCCCTGGATGAAGTGAGGGCTCCTTGGATGAAGTGCGGGCTCCTTGGATGAAGTGCGGGCTCCCTGGATGAAGTGAGGGCTCCCTGGATGAAGTGAGGGCTCCCTGGATGAAGTGCGGCCTCCCTGGATGAAGTGCGGCCTCCCTGGATGAAGTGAGGGCTCCCTGGATGAAGTGAGGGCTCCCTGGATGAAGTGCGGGCTCCTTGGATGAAGTGAGGGCTCCCTGGATGAAGTGAAGGCTCCCTGGATGAAGTGAGGGCTCCCTGGATGAAGTGAAGGCTCCCTGGATGAAGTGCGGGCTCCCTGGATGAAGTGCGGCCTCCCTGGATGAAGTGCGGCCTCCCTGGATGAAGTGAAGGCTCCCTGGATGAAGTGCGGCCTCCCTGGATGAAGTGCGGGCTCCTTGGATGAAGTGAGGGCTCCCTGGATGAAGTGAGGCCTCCCTGGATGAAGTGCGGCCTCCCTGGATGAAGTGCGGCCTCCCTGGATGAAGTGCGGGCTCCCTGGATGAAGTGCGGGCTCCCTGGATGAAGTGAGGGCTCCCTGGATGAAGTGAGGGCTCCCTGGATGAAGTGCGGGCTCCTTGGATGAAGTGAAGGCTCCCTGGATGAAGTGAAGGCTCCCTGGATGAAGTGCGGCCTCCCTGGATGAAGTGCGGCCTCCCTGGATGAAGTGCAGCCTCCCTGGATGAAGTGCGGGCTCCCTGGATGAAGTGAAGGCTCCCTGGATGAAGTGCGGGGTCCCTGGATGAAGTGAGGGCTCCCTGAATGAAGTGCGGCCTTCCTGGATGAAGTGCGGGCTCCCTGGATGAAGTGAAGGCTCCCTGGATGAAGTGCGGGGTCCCTGGATGAAGTGAGGGCTCCCTGAATGAAGTGCGGCCTCCCTGGATGAAGTGCGGGGTCCCTGGATGAAGTGCGGGCTCCCTGGATGAAGTGCGGCCTCCCTGGATGAAGTGCGGCCTCCCTGGATGAAGTGAGGGCTCCATGAATGAAGTGCGGCCTCCCTGGATGAAGTGCGGGCTCCCTGGATGAAGTGCGGGCTCCCTGGATGAAGTGCGGGCTCCCTGGATGAAGTGAGGGCTCCCTGGATGAAGTGAGGCCTCCCTGGATGAAGTGCGGCCTCCCTGGATGAAGTGCGGCCTCCCTGGATGAAGTGAGGGCTCCCTGGATGAAGTGCGGCCTCCCTGGATGAAGTGAGGGCTCCCTGGATGAAGTGAGGGCTCCCTGGATGAAGTGCGGGCTCCCTGGATGAAGTGCGGGCTCCCTGGATGAAGTGAGGGCTCCCTGGATGAAGTGCGGGGTCCCTGGATGAAGTGAAGGCTCCCTGGAAGAAGTGCAGGGTCCCTGGATGAAGTGCGGCCTCCCTGGATGAAGTGAGGGCCCCCTGGATGAAGTGAAGGCTCCCTGGATGAAGTGCGGGGTCCCTGGATGAAGTGCGGCCTCCCTGGATGAAGTGAGGGCCCCCTGGATGAAGTGAAGGCTCCCTGGATGAAGTGCGGATCCCTGGATGAAGTGAAGGCTCCCTGGATGAAGTGAGGGCCCCCTGGATGAAGTGAAGGCTCCCTGGATGAAGTGCGGGGTCCCTGGATGAAGTGCGGCCTCCCTAGATGAAGTGAGGGCTCCCTGGATGAAGTGCAGGCTCCTTAGATGAAGTGAGGGCTCCCTGGATGAAGTGAGGGCTCCCTGGATGAAGTGAGGGCTTTCTGGATGAAGTGCGGCCTCCCTGGATGAAGTGAGGGCTCCCTGGATGAAGTGCGGCCTCCCTGGATGAAGTTTGGCCTCCCTGGATGAAGTGAGGGCTCCCTGGATTAAGTGAGGGCTCCGTGGATGAAGTGCGGGCTCCCTGGATGAAGTGAGGGCTCCCAGGATGAGGTGCGGGCTCCCAGGATGAAGTGAGGGCTCCCTGGATGAAGTGAGGGCTCCCTGGATGAAGTGAGGGCTTTCTGGATGAAGTGCGGCTCCCTGGATGAAGTGAGGGCTCCCTGGATGAAGTGAGGGCTCCCTGGATGAAGTGAGGCCTCCCTGGATTAAGTGCGGCCTCCCTGGATTAAGTGCGGCCTCACTGGATGAAGTGCGGCCTCCCTGGATGAAGTGCGGCCTCCCTGGATTAAGTGCGGCCTCACTGGATGAAGTGAGGGCTCCCTGGATGAAGTGCGGCCTCCCTGGATGAAGTGCGGGGTCCCTGGATGAAGTGAAGGCTCCGTGGATGAAGTGAGGGCTCCCTGGATGAAGTGAGGGCTCGCTTGATGAAGTGCGGTCTCCCTGGATGAAGTGCGGGCTCCCTGGATGAAGTGAGGGCTCCCTGGATGAAGTGCGGGCTCCTTGGATGAAGTGAGGGCTCCCTGGATGAAGTGAGGGCTCCCTGTATGAAGTGAGGGCTCCCTGGATGAAGTGAGGGCTCCCTGGATGAAGTGAGGGCTCCCTGGATGAAGTGAGGGCTCCCTGGATGAAGTGAGGGCTCCCTGGATGAAGTGCGGGCTCCTTGGATGAAGTGAGGGCTCCCTGGATGAAGTGCGGCCTCCCTGGATGAAGTGAGGGCTCCCTGGATGAAGTGCGGGCTCCCTGGATGAAGTGAAGGCTCCCTGGATGAAGTGAGGCCTCCCTGGATTAAGTGCGGCCTCACTGGATGAAGTGAGGGCTCCCTGGATGAAGTGTGGCCTCCCTGGATTAAGTGCGGCCTCACTGAATGAAGTGAGGGCTCCCTGGATGAAGTGCGGCCTCCCTGGATGAAGTGCGGGGTCTCTGGATGAAGTGAAGGCTCCCTGGATGAAGTGAGGGCTCCCTGGATGAAGTGCGGGCTCCCTTGATGAAGTGCGGTCTCCCTGGATGAAGTGCGGGCTCCCTGGATGAAGTGAGGGCTCCCTGGATGAAGTGCGGGCTCCTTGGATGAAGTGAGGGCTCCCTGGATGAAGTGAGGGCTCCCTGGATGAAGTGAGGGCTCCCTGGTTGAAGTGAGGGCTCCCTGGATGAAGTGAGGGCTCCCTGGATGAAGTGCGGGCTCCTTGGATGAAGTGAGGGCTCCCTGGATGAAGTGCGGCCTCCCTGGAAGAAGTGAGGGCTCCCTGGATGAAGTGAGGGCTCCCTGGATGAAGTGAAGGCTCCCTGGATGAAGTGAGGCCTCCCTGGATTAAGTGCGGCCTCACTGGATGAAGTGAGGGCTCCCTGGATGAAGTGCGGCCTCCCTGGATTAAGTGCGGCATCACTGGATGAAGTGAGGGCTCCCTGGATGAAGTGCGGCCTCCCTGGATGAAGTGCGGGGTCCCTGGATGAAGTGAAGGCTCCCTGGATGAAGTGAGGGCTCCCTGGATGAAGTGCGGGCTCCCTTGATGAAATGCGGTCTCCCTGGATGAAGTGCGGGCTCCCTGGATGAAGTGAGGGCTCCTTGGATGAAGTGCGGGCTCCTTGGATGAAGTGCGGGCTCCCTGGATGAAGTGAGGGCTCCCTGGATGAAGTGAGGGCTCCCTGGATGAAGTGCGGCCTCCCTGGATGAAGTGCGGCCTCCCTGGATGAAGTGAGGGCTCCCTGGATGAAGTGAGGGCTCCCTGGATGAAGTGCGGGCTCCTTGGATGAAGTGAGGGCTCCCTGGATGAAGTGAAGGCTCCCTGGATGAAGTGAGGGCTCCCTGGATGAAGTGAAGGCTCCCTGGATGAAGTGCGGGCTCCCTGGATGAAGTGCGGCCTCCCTGGATGAAGTGCGGCCTCCCTGGATGAAGTGAAGGCTCCCTGGATGAAGTGCGGCCTCCCTGGATGAAGTGCGGGCTCCTTGGATGAAGTGAGGGCTCCCTGGATGAAGTGAGGCCTCCCTGGATGAAGTGCGGCCTCCCTGGATGAAGTGCGGCCTCCCTGGATGAAGTGCGGCCTCCCTGGATGAAGTGCGGGCTCCCTGGATGAAGTGCGGGCTCCCTGGATGAAGTGCGGGCTCCCTGGATGAAGTGAGGGCTCCCTGGATGAAGTGAGGGCTCCCTGGATGAAGTGCGGGCTCCTTGGATGAAGTGAAGGCTCCCTGGATGAAGTGAAGGCTCCCTGGATGAAGTGCGGCCTCCCTGGATGAAGTGCGGCCTCCCTGGATGAAGTGCAGCCTCCCTGGATGAAGTGCGGGCTCCCTGGATGAAGTGAAGGCTCCCTGGATGAAGTACGGGGTCCCTGGATGAAGTGAGGGCTCCCTGAATGAAGTGCGGCCTTCCTGGATGAAGTGCGGGCTCCCTGGATGAAGTGAAGGCTCCCTGGATGAAGTGCGGGGTCCCTGGATGAAGTGAGGGCTCCCTGAATGAAGTGCGGCCTCCCTGGATGAAGTGCGGGGTCCCTGGATGAAGTGCGGGCTCCCTGGATGAAGTGCGGCCTCCCTGGATGAAGTGCGGCCTCCCTGGATGAAGTGAGGGCTCCATGAATGAAGTGCGGCCTCCCTGGATGAAGTGCGGGCTCCCTGGATGAAGTGCGGGCTCCCTGGATGAAGTGCGGGCTCCCTGGATGAAGTGAGGGCTCCCTGGATGAAGTGAGGCCTCCCTGGATGAAGTGCGGCCTCCCTGGATGAAGTGCGGCCTCCCTGGATGAAGTGAGGGCTCCCTGGATGAAGTGCGGCCTCCCTGGATGAAGTGAGGGCTCCCTGGATGAAGTGAGGGCTCCCTGGATGAAGTGCGGCCTCCCTGGATGAAGTGAGGGCTCCCTGGATGAAGTGCGGCCTCCCTGGATGAAGTGAGGGCTCCCTGGATGAAGTGAGGGCTCCCTGGATGAAGTGAGGCCTCCCTGGATGAAGTGAGGGCTCCCTGGATGATCTTGATCTCTGTATACAACTTAACCCCTGAACAGGACTCTACTTAAAGGGGTACTCAGGTGAAAACCTTTTTTCTTTTAAATCAACTGGTGCCAGAAAGTTAAACATATTTGTAAATTACTTTACTTTACTTTACTTTTGCTCTCTGCTGACATCTCTGTCCATTGAATGAAGTGAGGGCTCCCTGAATGAAGTGCGGCCTCCCTGGATGAAGTGCGGGGTCCCTGGATGAAGTGCGGGCTCCCTGGATGAAGTGCGGCCTCCCTGGATGAAGTGCGGCCTCCCTGGATGAAGTGAGGGCTCCATGAATGAAGTGCGGCCTCCCTGGATGAAGTGCGGGCTCCCTGGATGAAGTGCGGGCTCCCTGGATGAAGTGCGGGCTCCCTGGATGAAGTGAGGGCTCCCTGGATGAAGTGAGGCCTCCCTGGATGAAGTGCGGCCTCCCTGGATGAAGTGCGGCCTCCCTGGATGAAGTGAGGGCTCCCTGGATGAAGTGCGGCCTCCCTGGATGAAGTGAGGGCTCCCTGGATGAAGTGAGGGCTCCCTGGATGAAGTGCGGCCTCCCTGGATGAAGTGAGGGCTCCCTGGATGAAGTGCGGCCTCCCTGGATGAAGTGAGGGCTCCCTGGATGAAGTGAGGGCTCCCTGGATGAAGTGAGGCCTCCCTGGATGAAGTGAGGGCTCCCTGGATGATCTTGATCTCTGTATACAACTTAACCCCTGAACAGGACTCTACTTAAAGGGGTACTCAGGTGAAAACCTTTTTTCTTTTAAATCAACTGGTGCCAGAAAGTTAAACATATTTGTAAATTACTTTACTTTACTTTACTTTTGCTCTCTGCTGACATCTCTGTCCATTTTAGCAACTGTGCATAGCAGATGCATAACAGATGAATGCTAAGGGCAGCACGGTGGCTCAGTGGTTAGCAATGCTGCCTTGAAGTGCTGGGGCCTTGGGCTCAAATCACACTAAGGACAACAATAAATAAAGAGTCATTATTATTATTATTATTATTATTATAATGACGTCAGCAGAGAGAACTGTGCTCGTGATGTCATCAGAGAGAATTCCAAAAAGAAAAGAATTTCCTCTGTAGTATTCAGCAGCTAATAATACAGGAAGGATTAAGATTTTTAATAGAAGTAATTTACAAATCTGTTTAACTTTCTGGCACCAGCTGATTTAAAAGAAAAAAGGTTTTCACCGGAGTACCCTTTTAACTCTTTTTTTTTGCTTATCCCTTGGTTGTTTTGTGTTTTAGTTTTAGGCAGTCGTGTGATAAAGTGTTATTTGTTTATTTTTATCCATTAACAAAATGCAAAGCAAAATGAAAAGAAATCTAAATCGATATGCGCTGTACCCTCCTTCAGAACAGCATCAATTCTTCTAGGTCAGTGTTTCCCAACCAGTGCAAAACTACAACCCCCAGCATGTATATGTGTACAGGGAGATGGTGATGTAAGCTGTGGGTGCTGGTCAGAGATGATGACATCACTAATGGGGCAGGGCTTCAGCTCAGAGACAAGATCTAGCCACGCCTCCTGAGACAGCAGAGGATGATGCATTGTCTCAAAAATGAGGGAGGAGCTAGGTAACTAGTGAGACAACACCACACTGACAATAAAAGGGCTACAAAACTTTGTGTCAGGAGAGAAGGAGGAGCTGGGGAACTGGTGAGACAACACCACACTGACAATGAGAGAACCACACAACTTCATGTCAGGAGAGAGGGAGGAGCTGGGGAGATGCTGAGACAACACCACACTGACAATGAGAAAACTACACAACTTCCTGTCAGGAGGGAGGGAGAATCTGGAGAGAAGCTGAGACAACACCCCGCTGGCTATAAGAGGACTACACAACTTCCTGTCAGGAGAGAAGGAGGAGCTGGGGAACTGCTGAGGCAACACGACACTGACAATGAGAGGACTATACAACTTCCTATACAACACACTGCAGTCATTTTCTTGTTTTGCAAAACGTACACAATTTCTTTATGGTCGTTGATTATTATTATTATTATTTCCTGAAACCCCAAACCAGATCTACCTCTTTGTTGTATGTTCAGCGTCTGAGCGGCTGTCGGCTATTACCTACCTGCTATCTGGTTTGTTCCAGAACGTTCTCTCTGCACGGTCATAAATGTCTTTGTAATTAATGTTAATGGGGAAAATGTGTAACAGAAATTTAGAATATCCAGCAGTGAAGGTGACAGGAAGGTGACGGAGCCGAGAGATCAACAATGACTGTTCTGTGTGACACCATTACCTACTGACTGCCCTATATTAGGGGACTATATGGCACCATTACCTACTGACTGCCCTCTGCTTATATTAGGGGACTATATGGCACCATTACCTACTGACTGCCCTCTGCTTATATTAGGGGACTATATGGCACCATTACCTACTGACTGCCCTGTGCTTATATTAGGGGACTATATGGCACCATTACCTACTGACTGTCCTGTGCTTATATTAGGGGACTATATGGCACCATTACCTACTGACTGCTCTGTGCTTATATTAGGGGACTATATGGCACCATTACCTACTGACTGCTCTGTGCTTATATTAGGGGACTATATGACACCATTACCTACTGACTGCCCTCTGCTTATATTAGGGGACTATATGGCACCATTACCTACTGACTGCTCTGTGCTTATATTAGGGGACTATATGGCACCATTACCTACTGACTGCTCTGTGCTTATATTAGGGGACTATATGGCACCATTACCTACTGACTGCCCTCTGCTTATATTAGGGGACTATATGGCACCATTACCTACTGACTGCTCTGTGCTTATATTAGGGGACTATATGGCACCATTACCTACTGACTGCCCTGTGCTTATATTAGGGGACTATATGGCACCATTACCTACTGACTGTCCTCTGCTTATATTAGGGGACTATATGGCACCATTACCTACTGACTGCCCTCTGCTTATATTAGGGGACTATATGGCACCATTACCTACTGACTGCCCTCTGCTTATATTAGGGGACTATATGGCACCATTACCTACTGACTGCCCTGTGCTTATATTAGGGGACTATATGGCACCATTACCTACTGACTGCCCTCTGCTTATATTAGGGGACTATATGGCACCATTACCTACTGACTGCCCTGTGCTTATATTAGGGGCCTATATGGCACCATTACCTACTGACTGCCCTCTGCTTATATTAGGGGACTATATGGCACCATTACCTACTGACTGCCCTGTACTTATATTAGGGGACTATATGGCACCATTACCTACTGACTGCCCTGTGCTTATATTAGGGGACTATATGACACCATTACCTACTGACTGCCCTCTGCTTATATTAGGGGCCTATATGGCACCATTACCTACTGACTGCCCTCTGCTTATATTAGGGGACTATATGGCACCATTACCTACTGACTGCCCTGTGCTTAAATTAGGGGACTATATGGCACCATTACCTACTGACTGCCCTGAGCTTATATTAGGGGACTATATGACACCATTACCTACTGACTGCCCTCTGCTTATATTAGGGGACTATATGGCACCATTACCTACTGACTGCCCTCTGCTTATATTAGGGGACTATATGGCACCATTACCTACTGACTGCCCTCTGCTTATATTAGGGGACTATATGGCACCATTACCTACTGACTGCCCTCTGCTTATATTAGGGGACTATATGGCACCATTATTTACTGACTGCCCTCTGCTTATATTAGGGGACTATATGGCACCATTACCTACTGACTGTCCTGTGCTTATATTAGGGGACTATATGGCACCATTACCTACTGACTGCCCTCTGCTTATATTAGGGGACTATATGGCACCATTATTTACTGACTGCCCTCTGCTTATATTAGGGGACTATATGGCACCATTATTTACTGACTGCCCTTTGCTTATATTAGGGGACTATATGGCACCATTATTTACTGACTGCCCTCTGCTTATATTAGGGGACTATATGACACCATTACCTACTGACTGCCCTCTGCTTATATTAGGGGACTATATGGCACCATTATTTACTGTCTGCCCTCTGCTTATATTAGGGGATTATATGGCACCATTATTTACTGACTGCCCTCTGCTTATATTAGGGGACAATATGGCACCATTATTTACTGACTGCCCTCTGCTTATATTAGGGGACTATATGGCACCATTATTTACTGACTGCCCTGTGCTTATATTAGGGGACTATATGGCACCATTACTTACTGACTGCCCTCTGCTTATATTAGGGAACTATATGGCACCATTACTTACTGACTGCTCTGTGCTTATATTAGGGGAATATATGGCACCATTATTTACTGTCTGCCCTCTGCTTATATTAGGGGACTATATGGCACCATTATTTACTGACTGCCCTCTGCTTATATTAGGGGACTATATGGCACCATTATTTACTGTCTGCCCTCTTCTTATATTAGGGGACTATATGGCACCATTGTTTACTGACTGCCCTCTGCTTATATTAGGGGACTATATGGCACCATTACTTACTGACTGCCCTCTGCTTATATTAGGAGACCATATGGCACCATTATTTACTGTCTGCCCTCTGCTTATATTAGGGGACTATATGGCACCATTATTTACTGACTGCCCTCTGCTTATATTAGGGGACTATATGGCACCATTATTTACTGACTGCCCTCTGCTTATATTAGGGGACTATATGGCACCATTATTTACTGACTGCTCTGTGCTTATATTAGGGGACAATATGGCACCATTATTTACTGACTGCCCACTGCTTATATTAGGGGACTATATGGCACCATTACTTACTGACTGCTCTGTGCTTATATTAGGGGACTATATGGCACCATTATTTACTGTCTGCCCTCTGCTTATATTAGGGGACTATATGGCACCATTATTTACTGACTGCCCTCTGCTTATATTAGGGGACTATATGGCACCATTATTTACTGTCTGCCCTCTGCTTATATTAGGGGACTATATGGCACCATTATTTACTGACTGCCCTCTGCTTATATTAGGGGACTATATGGCACCATTATTTACTGTCTGCCCTCTGCTTATATTAGGGGACTATATGGCACCATTATTTACTGACTGCCTTCTGCTTATATTAGGGGACTATATGGCACCATTACTTACTGACTGCCCTCTGCTTATATTAGGGGACTATATGGCACCATTATTTACTGACTGCCCTGTGCTTATATTAGGGGACTATATGGCACCATTATTTACTGACTGCCCTCTGCTTATATTAGGGGACTATATGGCACCATTACCTACTGACTGCCCTCTGCTTATATTAGGGGACTATATGGCACCATTATTTACTGACTGCCCTGTGCTTATATTAGGGGACTATATGGCACCATTATTTACTGACTGCCTTGTGCTTATATTAGGGGACTATATGGCACCATTATTTACTGACTGCCTTGTGCTTATATTAGGGGACTATATAGCACCATTATTTAGGAAATACATTGTACTTCTATAAGGGACTATATGGCATTATTATTTAGGAAAAACACTGTACTTCTATAAAGGACTATATGGCACCATTATTTAGGAAATACATTGTACTTCTATAAGGGACTATATGGCACCATTATTTAGGAAATACATTGTACTGCTATAAGGGACTATATGGCATTATTATTTAGGAAATACATTGTACTTCTATAAGGGACTATATGACACCATTATTTACTGACTGCACTGTACTTCTATAAGTGACTATATGGCACCATTATTTAGGAAATACATTGTACTTCTATTAGAAGACTATATGGCACCATTATTTAGGAATTGCACTGTGCTTCTATTATGGGACTATATGGTACTGTTATATAGGGACTGCATTGTACTTAAGTTAGGGGACTATATGGCACTATTATTTATGGACTGTAATGCACTTTTATTAGGGGACTATATGGTACTGTTATATAGAGATTGCATTAAAAGTTAAGTAGGGGACTATATGGCACTAATATTTACTGACTGCCTTGTGCTTATATTAGGGGACTATATGGCACCATTATTTACTGACTGCCCTGTGCTTATATTAGGGGACTATATGGCACCATTATTTAGGAAATACATTGTACTTCTATTAGGGGACTATATGGCACCATTATTTAGGAATTGCATTGTGCTTCTATTAGGGGACTATATGGTACTGTTATATAGGGACTACATTATACTTAAGTTAGGGGACTATATGGCACTATTATTTATGGACTGTAATGCACTTTTTTTAGGGGACTATATGGTACTGTTATATAGAGATTGCATTAAAAGTTAAGTAGGGGACTATATGTCACTATTATTTAAGAAAAGCATTGTACTTCTCTTAGGGGACTATACGGCACTATTTAGGACCTGCTCTGTGCTTCACTTAGGGAACTATATGGCCCTATTATTTACTGACCACATTATACTATTATTTCGGACTGCAGTGTACTACTATTGAGGACTATATGGCACTGTTATGGAACAGCACTTTGCTTCTATTAGGTCACTATATATCACTGTTATATAGGGACTGTTTTGTTAAGGGGACTATATGACACTATTTACATACTGCATTTAACTAGTATTAGGCACTGCATTCTACTACTGTTGGGGATTTTATGGTACTGTCATTTAGGAATTGTCTTCTATTGGAGGCTTCATTGTGAAACTTTCAGTTTCAAAAAAATAAACTCTAAATATTTCCAAAATGGAGACTATTCATGTTGACTGACACCTAAGAATTGGGCCATAGTCCTCCCTCTCAGTCATTAACTCCAACACTGAAGTGTCCGCCCTTTGCCCCTAGACTATAACCCAGTCCATCTGGGACTGTAATCAGTATGGCAGAGGACATCCTCACACACACCTCCTCCACCTGCCCCATTCCCCAGTGTCTCCCCCATGAATAGGACTTACGGCTCTCAGGCTGGTCTCTGGCAGCGGCTGCGGTGCAATGACAAGACGCCAGCATTGAACTAGCTATAAAAGTTAAATATTTATCAGTAGGACGCAGTTCACCGAGCAGGAAGTCCTCTCCCCGGAGCTTCATTGATATGAGCTTCAAAATGGAAGAGAGGACACTGCAAGGATATGTGCAACCTGACATGTCACATCTCCAGGAGGAGGGGTACTACCATTACTATACTACTCACCAGAAGGAGGGGTACTACCATTACTATAATACTCACCAGGAGGAGGGGTACTACCATTACTATACTACTCACCAGAAGGAGGGGTACTACCATTACTATACTGATTACCAGGAGGAGGGGTACTACCATTACTATACTGCTTACCAGGAGGAGGGATATTACCATTACTATACTACTCACCAGAAGGAGGGGTACTACCATTACTATACTGCTCACCAGGAGGAGGGGTACTACCATTACTATACTACTCACCAGGAGGAGGGGGTACTACCATTACTATACTGCTTACCAGGAGGAGGGATACTACCATTACTATACTACTCACCAGAAGGAGGGGTACTACCATTACTATACTGCTCACCAGGAGGAGGGGTACTACCATTACTATACTACTCACCAGAAGGAGGGGTACTACCATTACTATACTGATTACCAGGAGGAGGGGTACTACCATTACTATACTGCTTACCAGAAGGAGGGGTACTACCATTACTATACTGATTACCAGGAGGAGGGGTACTACCATTACTATACTGATTACCAGGAGGAGGGGTACTACCATTACTATACTGCTCACCAGAAGGAGGGGTACTACCATTACTATACTGCTCACCAGAAGGAGGGGTACTACCATTACTATACTGCTCACCAGAAGGAGGGGTACTACCATTACTATACTGATTACCAGGAGGAGGGGTACTACCATTACTATACTGCTTACCAGGAGGAGGAATACTACCATTACTATACTACTCACCAGAAGGAGGGGTACTACCATTACTATACTGCTCACCAGGAGGAGGGGTACTACCATTACTATACTACTCACCAGGAGGAGGGGTACTACCATTACTATACTGATTACCAGGAGGAGGGGTACTACCATTACTATACTGATTACCAGGAGGAGGGGTACTACCATTACTATACTGCTTACCAGGAGGAGGGATACTACCATTACTATACTACTCACCAGAAGGAGGGGTACTACCATTACTATACTGCTCACCAGGAGGAGGGGTACTACCATTACTATACTACTCACCAGGAGGAGGGGGTACTACCATTACTATACTGCTTACCAGGAGGAGGGATACTACCATTACTATACTACTCACTAGAAGGAGGGGTACTACCATTACTATACTGCTCACCAGGAGGAGGGGTACTACCATTACTATACTACTCACCAGAAGGAGGGGTACTACCATTACTATACTGATAACCAGGAGGAGGGGTACTACCATTACTATACTGCTTACCAGAAGGAGGGGTACTACCATTACTATACTGATTACCAGGAGGAGGGGTACTACCATTACTATACTGATTACCAGGAGGAGGGGTACTACCATTACTATACTGCTCACCAGAAGGAGGGGTACTACCATTACTATACTGCTCACCAGGAGGAGGGGTACTACCATTACTATACTGCTCACCAGAAGGAGGGGTACTACCATTACTATACTGCTCACCAGAAGGAGGGGTACTACCATTACTATACTGATAACCAGGAGGAGGGGTACTACCATTACTATACTGCTTACCAGGAGGAGGGGTACTACCATTACTATACTACTCACCAGGAGGAGGGGTACTACCATTACTATACTGCTTACCAGGAGGAGGGATACTACCATTACTATACTACTCCCCAGGAGGAGGGGTACTACCATTACTATACTGCTTACCAGGAGGAGGGGTACTACCATTACTATACTGCTTACCAGGAGGAGGGGTACTACCATAACTATACTACTCACCAGGAGGAGGGGTACTACCATTACTATACTGCTTACCAGGAGGAGGGGTACTACCATAACTATACTACTCACCAGGAGGAGGGGTACTACCATTACTATACTGCTTACCAGGAGGAGGGGTACTACCATTACTATACTACTCACCCAGCAGAGGGGTACTACCATTACTATACTACTCACCAGACCAGACATAGGGGTACAATCAATACTATACTAGTCACCAGGAGGAAGGGTACCACCAATACTATACTACTTTCCCGGCAGAGGGGTACAACCAATACTATACTACTCACCAGGCAGAGGGGTTCGACCAATACTATACTACTCACAAGACAGAGGGGTACTACCATTACTATACTACTCACCCGGCAGAGGGGTAAAACCAATACTATACTAATCACCAGGAAGAGGGGTACTATAATTACTATAATACTCCCCAAGAGGAAAGGTACTACCATTACTATACTACTCACCAAGCTGAGGGGTACAACCAATACTATACTACTCACCAGGAGGAGGGGTATTACCATTACTACACTACTTACCCGGGAGAGGGGTACAACCAATACTAAACTACTCACCAGGAGGAGGGGTACTATAATTACTATAATACTCACCAGGAGGAAGGGCATGACCATTACTATACTACTTACCAGGCAGAGGGGTAGAACTAATACTATACTACTCACCAGGGAAAGGGGTACTACCATTACTATACTAGTCACCAAATAGAAGAGTACTATCATTTCTATACCAGTCACCACGTCAGGCAGAGGGGTACTATCATTACTACACTACTCACCAGGCAGAGAGGCACTATCATTACTATACTAGTCACCAAATAGAAGAGTACTATCATTTCTATACCAGTCACCACGTCAGGCTGAGGGGTACTATCATTACTATACTACTCACTAGACAGAGGAGTACTATCATTACTATATTAATCAGTAATGGCATGGGTATCCCCAGTGATGATGTTATGGGTATCCTCAGTGATTATGTTATGGGTATCCCCAGTGATGATGTTATGGGTATCCCCAGTGATGATGTTATGGGTATCCCCAGTGATGATGTTATGTGTATCCCTAGTGATGATGTTATGGGTATCCCTAGTGATGATGTTATGGGTATCCCTAGTGATGATGTTATGGGTATCCCCAGTGATGATGTTATGGGTATCCCTAGTGATGATTTTATGGGTATCCCTAGTGATGATTTTATGGGTATCCCTAGTGATGAT